>NW_006239009.1:854579-862688 GCF_000226075.1 Solanum tuberosum | reverse complement strand
CTTGCTTATTCATGCTATCTGAAATATCTGGTTTGATTTCAGATTGTTGTTCCATTATCTTTTAAAATACTAGTTTTTAGTTGAGAGAGTTTTTTAAAGAGGTTTTTATATATTAGGCATTGCCTGCTTTACAATGTTTACGATAAGTCTATACATAGACATACAAATTTACTATTCTAAATACATATCCTAATACTTTTTTTACATCTGTCTACTACTATTTACTACTATTCATGAATAGTTTCCTATTCTAATCTACTACTATCCTATTAAGACTTATTTACAACCTTGTCTCCTAACTTTTACACTTGTCCTTAATATGCACATGCATAATTTTACACTTATTGACTATTTTACACTACCTTGTCTTTCTTACAATAATAATGCTGACTAATAATTTACATTGTCACGTTACTTTACACAATTAGTCAAAAAACTTTAACTTTCCTTTATCTTTTCTGCCACTTTGTCCGCCATTTGCATCTTTATCTTATCTTTTTAATCTTGTTCTTATCTTGTCTTGTCTGCATCTTATCTTCATCGTCTTCTTTTACTCTAAATTGACATCTGGAATTATGTTATCTTCACCGTTACATTTCGAACATATGTGATCAATGCAAACACACATAGTACAAAAAATAATTAACTCAAATGAACAACTAGACACAAAAAAGAAATTACAATCATTCTTAGAACTAGTAAATCAAGTAAGAGAATACATACCAAAATTAGCAGAGAATTTAAAACCATTACAACAAAAATTAAAGAAAGATATAGAATATCAGTTTGATAAAAAAGACCAAATACAAATACAAAAGGTAAAATTATTATGTAAAAACTTACCTAAATTATACTTTCCAGATGAAAACAAAAAATTTACTTATATAATAGAATCAGATGCGAGTGAAAAAAGTTATGGAGGAATATTAAAATACAGGTATGATGGTAATACGATAGAACATCATTGCAGGTATTATTCAGGAACATTTAATAATACATAAATAAAATGGGAAATAAATAGAAAAGAGTTGCTATATATGTTTTCTTCACCCAATTTCACATTTTCTATACACCTTCGCCAATCAAATAAGGAGGACATTATACTTTCGATTCGGGGATTAATCATGTTATTTGATGATTCAACTAAAAAAATTGAATACATTGGTGCTGTTGGGGGATACAATCCTGCAGAAACTTATGCAGAAAGCATTTTTAATCCCCTAACGATATCCGAAAAGAATTCTGCTTAGTTTTGTTGGTATGCTCCTTTTGCACTTCTTTTTCTGTCAAATATAGGACGAAACATTGAATATGTTTTTCTTGTAGTTCTTGTATGCATTTCTCCTTATAATTATACTAGTTTACAGATATGTGTGTTGCGCATAGTCCTCTATCATCAATTATTAGAGCACTTTTTGTATTCTAAAATAATAAATCATTAACAATATACATGTTTGAAAAGCATTTTTTTTGAATTATTGATGGCGAAAAATGTAAACAAATAATTTTTCATCAAAGATAGATCTCGATTTAGAAATAAGTTGATGTGGTCTGCTACATCTTTCACCAATTTCATGTGAGTGTTTATATGGCATCTGCGATCCTTGTGTAGGTAGAAGGATTGTTCTGAATCATACTCGACTCGAGGAATGCACATCAAAGAAGGTAAAAGTAAAGCACATAAGTAAAAAAGACATATCAAATAACAACGAAAGCATAACATAACAGTCAGAAAACAGGAGCAATAACAAATATTTTCAATACAACTACAAGAATATAGTATGCTAAAATTACTGAATTTTGATGAACTCATAGGTGAAGTCTAGCTCCACCATTATCTCTAAAACTACATCAAGTTATATATGATAAGTAGATCCACTTCTTCTTGATTATAATAAATGATATTATTTTCTCAGTTTGTAATTTAATTTAATAAATGATATTTACACAAGTATGTCAAATATGGGTCAGTTAAAGATCTTTTCTTTTGTGCATATATGTACATTGCAGTTTTGTTTCCTTAATCTCGCGTACTCATTCAAATTGTTAGTACTTTCATCACAATGTTTGTTAGAGTAAAACAAGATTCGACAATTAATTCACCAAAGAAGTAAAAAGAAATAAAAAAATTGTCACAAAGAAAAATTAATAGTTTAATACAACAATTTACATCATCTAGCTTGAACTTTAAAAAAATAATATTCTCCATGACTTTCGTTACATGTAAAAAGTGACAACATAAAAGGAGGAATTCTTATAAGGCTGCACACAGTACAAGCAATTATGATTAGAGATTCATAGATATTCGTCGTTTACTTCTATGGTTGTTGTGACATCATTATAAACGACGCTAGTTAATGTTCCAGTCTGAAATAAAGTAGGAACCAATAATAATTTGTGTACAAAATTAGAAAATAAACCATTTGACAATATAGAGAGCATTCACTTCAATTACAAAAATGGCACGTGACTTAAAAAAATGAAATAGGGTCAAATATACCCATGTATTATTAGTAATAGTTTCAATATGTTCTTTGTTATAACTTCGTCCAAATATGTTTCTCTCGTTATACTTTGACAGAAATTTGTCCTTAATTTTGATGGAAGGACACATGTCGTGTTTAAACTCAAATGATACGTCCCTAATTATAAATACCTAATTTTTTAGAAAAACTCACCAATTTAACCCGATCTTATAATAATATTTTCATCTCCTTCTCTTTTCAATAGACAAAGCATCAAAGTTGTTCTTCCTCATTAATTCTCTATGTCAATTTCTGTCACGATCCGAGCCTACACCCTGGACGTGGCTGGCACTCGAGAACCATTGCTAGTCCCTAAGAAAACCCTCATCATGGCTTACTATAAGTGGAAGACTAACACAAGCATACATAAGCATCAAATTGAAAGAAGCGCTTTAAAGCGTTTACTGAATCTCAAAACTTCGCTGCATATGTTGAGTATGAAACATAAGTTTTATTGGTTTAGGCGTCCATCTTTTATTTAATTTTTTATCCCATTTAGTTTTTTCTCTATTATACTGTTCATAGTTTTCATTCTAATATTTTGGATTTAAAATTTTTGGGTCTTTTACTCCTGATGTGCTAGGTTTTTCATCCATGTCTACGTCTCCTGTATTTATTTCTAAATTCTTTGTATTATCTATGTTTGCTAAAATTTCCGTATATGTTTCGCTTGTTTCTGAATGTTGTTCATCTAGATCGTCGTCATTTATTTCATCAATTCTTATTTCAGGTAGATTATCTTGGCTCTTTTGTTCTTTTTCTTCTCATTCATCTTCTAATTGCAATTTTTCTTTAAATTTAATTATCTCATTTGCTAATTTTGTTTTTTGTTCTTTTTCTTTTTGTTTAATTTCATACATTTCTTTTAATATTGCCAGCTCTTTTTCTAGTTCTATTAATTTAGTATTTTTTACTTCTTCTAATTGTTGTCTTCCCTTTTTTGCTTGTTGTTTTATATTTTCGATTTCCATTTTTCTTTATATTCGTTATTTTCGTTATTCATTGTATCTTTAAATATTGAATATATTTATTTTCTATTTTAGATATATTTTCTATTAATTGATCTAATTTATTTTTATCAATTTTTGTGATATTGAATTCTTTATATTCCGGATATAATTTGTTTAATTTTCTTCTTATTTTTCTTAACTTTTTACTAGTATGTTTCTTCCTATGTTTCTTATTATCCATAGCTCTGATACCATTTTTCGTTGAACAATTTCCCTTTAAGATTTTGTAAAAGGATTCTACTTCTTTTCAAATGTTTTATTTACTCTTGTGTTATCTTCTACATGAATTAAGTGAATACTTTCTTAATTAAATGATAAAAGGAAATACATTGAAATTAGCTTAGCACTCTATATTTAAATAATTACCTCAGTGTACAAAATCAATCGATTCATTTTACACTAGTGTTAAATGTTATCTCGTCAGGGTAGTGTTAGATGGTAAATATAGAGGGGACAGATTAATCCATAGTTTTTTCTTCTCGCAACTGATTTATAAGCAAACAGAACAATGGTGAAACCAAAATATATCTTGTGCTAAGCTACCAATTTTCACGTAAGTTGAGTAAATGCACGATGAAGACTAAAAATGTTAACTTTTGGCAGATATAAAAGAGCGAGAGCTACCAATTTATAATTTTTTCATACTTTGTCCCTCATATAAATTCAACCTTAAAATCATGAAAAACATTAAACCATGACACTATTTTTGAAAATTTGCACCACAATTCTCCAAATTTTTGTTTATAGAGTTCTGTTCTCTTTACTTTTCTTAATCAATATCTTCCAAGTCCGTTCAACTTCAACAACATTAATTGGCTGCAATTCCTGGTCTTGGACTATCACACCCTGATTACCCATTTGATGTCTTCTAAAAAGGAGCTACGATCCCATATCTTAAACTTGTTAATCTCAGCCCCTACAATTGAATTACGTGCTACATTTCTATCCTACTGAGTAAATGCCTTGCTTAGGGAGATTCATATGGTTCGTACTTATGCAACTCAATCAAGCATTACAGCTATTCTTGTTACCTATAACTAACGTGAAGAATAAAAATCAATTATCAAGAAGTTATGTGTCACTATTTTGAAACTAGCTTTCTCCTGGTTAATGCTTGGTCTTTGTTCTCCTTTATGTTAAAATGTGTTACTTGTGTTTCAGTGAAGTTACAAGAATTTTCTTTTTTGGTGTAGTCTCAATTAGCACCGTATAGAGGTTAAATATTTATTTGGTTTGTCAATGTATTGCATTTAGTGTTCTTGAAAACCCTGAGTAATTCCCCAAACCTGGATGTTAGGATAGAAGCATTAATCGGGGAAAAATTCAGGACTTGTTGACATTGATGATATTATGACTAAGTTGTTAATAGTGTTCAAGAAGCTACAATTCAAGAAGCATTAGAATGGTTGATTAAATTAGCATAGAACAATATGTGGTTCTTCAGGAAGGAAATAATGTCTATGATGGGTGCAATATTGTAGATAGCCGAGGATATCACTTAAGAAAAAAAGGCATTTGGCAATTGAGTTGGTTATTTCATTAGCTAAGGCCAGGGAAAGAGCACAAGAATGACAAGGAAGTTTCCATTATTTATTAGTAATTTGTTTGGCATATTGTTGAAGTTATATCTTGATATTAATGATAAAGTTTGTTGGAATATCTCAGAGGTTAAGCATGAAGGTGCAGTGGAACAAGTGATTCTACTGTTGGTTAGGAGTGTTTGGATAGGTTGTCTATTTCATTTGGTGGTAATACCATTGTTCATGTCGCCTCTGAGTAGCTTCTTGCTTACTTGGCAACCCTAAGTGGCAAAAACATCGTGTTGCATACATTTCAATTACTCAAAATTTTGAAGGTTTCACCAAGATACAAATGAGGGAAGGAAAAATGAAATTACCCATATTGAATTCGCAACACATGTTTTTAAATGATCTTTGATATATCTCATGTGTTTTCCCTTTTATTTACTCTTTAATTTGATTGTTATGTTATTCTTTTGATATGACACTACACTATGTACATTTTTGAATTAATCAGTGGTAAATACAATTGAAATGCCACTGCTAGCAAAATTGATCGATATTCTTAAATATTATAAAAAACTAGCCCATATTATAAAATATATGTATAAATTATATTACCCTTGAAATATTACCTTAACCCTAGAACAAATAACCCTTGGAGCCACCTCCAGTCTCCCTTTTTCTCCATCCTTGCTCCACTTCCCCCCACTAAACCCATTGGGCAACCACCTTCCCTCCAAAGTCAACATGAAAATCAGCCATAGCGCCACCACGGGCCTTGTTTCTGACATACTTTAGACCTTGTTCCATCGCGGGCCACCATGATACCAACTAAAAGAATTCACCGCACCAACGACCAATGTATCTCCATTGTTCTAACACTTTTAACCTCTAACACCCCACAAAATTTCAGAACTAATAAGCACTTGAAAACACTCTAGATAACTTTTTTTTTACTTCATAAAATGCAATTGAAGAAATAAAGATATATCCGATTCTGATTTTTGTTTAAATTACAATTTCAGATGAGAAAAATCAAATAGGATTTTACCTATTTATTTTAAATTCATCATTTGAATCTACGAAAAGCTCATGAAAAGCTCTCAAGTTTTCATTAAGTCATATCAAAAGATGTTGATATTAAAACTGAATCCTTATCGGTTTATTAGTGTTAGTCTTAGCTCTTCATTTGTTTTCTTCCCTTTTTTTCATCTCGTTTACCCTCTTTACATTAACATTCAATACACGAGTTTATACAAATTATATATTAGTATACATATGTTTCATGTATGCAGTAAAACTGCATTTTCTTACTTTTTCTCGAATATTCTATGCATTAGTTGACTTTCCTTGTTGATTTCTCTGTCAAATCAAGAACATGAAGTAACTTGTTTGAATTTCTTGATTTCTCCAATTTGTGATTTGAGGAATATGAATGGAAAATTACCCAATATTCGGGCTTGATGATCTAAATAGATAACAATAGAAAAATACTTATTTTTCCGAACCTAGGACAATTGTTATAGGAGGCGATAGATTTGCAAAGGTATGATTGGTTCAATTTGTTGCACTGTAAGTGGGTGGGTTGTTCTTTTTTTCACTGATTGAATGTTATATGTGTCTATGAAGAGTATGTCTTGATGGTTTTATTTAAAATTATGGTGGTAAAGATTGGTGGGCATTGCTGTCCTTTTGTGGTTAGCTTTAGTGTGCTTTTCACTGCTTGCATTTTACTAACGTTTTTTGTTTTGGCAATGTACTGCATATTTTCAACAGAGATAATGTGCTTCTAATGATGTGAAATAGATGAAACTTCCAAGATATCATAAACTAATAATCAGCAGGAGGATCAAGAAACTTCAGGGGAAAAGTTTCATCACAAGCATGCAGATGCATATAAAGCAAATACGTTACATGGCATGTCCCGACAAGAACGCTCACCTTTCGATGCAACTATATCTACAATTATGTAAATTATTTACCTTTTTTCCCCTTTTCTCTAATAAGATGTTCTCTGTATCAATCATACACGTTTTAAGTATGATTTGGTTTTACGTTTGGACAGTATGTTAGATTGATTTTACATAACCTCAATATGAAAGTCTATTTCATTTAAGATGCCACAGGTCTCTTGCAACATATAAAAACATATGCTGAAATAGGTATGGACATCATAGAACAATGGCATGACCCAATTTCTCTGGTCACAATGATACCTAATACACCTCACCTGTATGTAAGACTAACCCTATAGCCCGAAAGCACGACCAACAGGCTATCACGCAGAGGAAAACAATTTAAATGGAAATTGGAAGCTTTGAATGTCACGAGCTCAACAAGTCTCTGAATCCCAATACTGCTCCGCATGAAATCTAAATCAACAGTGAGAACGCACATTTCTATATGTAGGTTGCAGAACTGTATTATGACTACCAAGAAGTCTTACTCAATAGTGATGCTTATCGTGACCAACGACACTAACCTACAGTATGAGTGTCTACGATTGTCGATAGTATAGTAACCCAACTAAAGGTTGGGGTCGTGTCCCAAGAGAAGAGGTTTTGAGAATTTATAGAAAAATAAAATTTAGCTCTAACTAGTCGTAGCTAAAGACATTAACAATTAAAAACATAGTAAATTAAAGGGTGCGACACAAAAGTGTCAAATATCAATTAGGGGGGTTTTGTCACATTTAGTAAAAACAACAAAAATACCAAGAAAATCAAGTATGGGTAAGAATTCTTGGGGTGTGACCGCAATACAAGTTGAGATAAGTAGTTGGGTACATGCTTTTGAAAGGGAATTTGTAAGATAATAGTAACTAGGCTAAGCTTTAAATGGAAATAAGTTCCCTCTCGGGCAACTTACCCCGTTTCAAATGCGTTCCTCTCGGACACCCATTTGCCGCATGAAGATCAGCCTACGCCTTACCTCACTCACTCTCTTGAGCTACGTGTTAGGATATGGGACTAGGGTTCACCCTCTTGGGTTGAACCTCATGTCGTCCCACTCCTTAGGCCATCAGTCTAGCGGTCTTGGTTTCGCGACCTC
>NW_006239009.1:822978-854452 GCF_000226075.1 Solanum tuberosum | reverse complement strand
CATCAAGAAATAACAAAATACACCTAAAATGATACTAAAATCAAATGGGTATAAGAAATTAAACCTTGATTTAAGTTAAGTAAGAAGAATGGAGAAGACCCACTTCCAACTTGGGGAAGATGAAATCCTTCTCTCTTCAAGTCTCCCATAAAACCCTCTCCAAACTTGAGAGAAAATATCTAAAAAGTACTTTTCTATTATGAAAATAATAATAATGGTTCGGAACTTATAAAATTAATAACAAGTTTAGTATTTGTAGGCTTCATAAAATAGCGATGGCGGATCTCTCGGCGAAGTTAGTCGATGCCGCCGAATGACTCGGCGACTCGCCCTTCTTCTGTTTTATCGGCGTTTCATGCTTGCCTTCAACATCTTCACGTTCTGGACCATTGAGCAGTATAGTACTTCTTCGTGGAACTATTCGGCCAAGCGCCGACTGCTCCTTTCATCGCCTTTTTGATCTTCTTCCTTCAGGGCTTCGCATACTAGAACAAAGGACAGAGTCTGTCCTTTTGGCGAATCGCCAAAGGTTCTTGGCGATGCTTATGCTTCAGCTTCTTCGTTCTTTTCAGCCTTTTTGTTTCGTTTTGCGCCTAAGTGTCCATGCTTCCACTAGAACTTCAAATACCTGAAACTTAAGATTTTTCTTCAGATATTGAGACAAAATATGCATTCGAGGACACTATTTCTATCAAAATAAAGCCCTAAATGAGTCCAATTTGTGGACTCATCAACACCCCAACTTAAACTTTTGCTTGTCCTCAAGCGAACTCAAGTTCAGCCGTTCTAAAAAAGGTGTCTCAAACAGTGCTACACAAGACTCAATCATGAGTCCACACAACAAGACTCAATCATGAGTGCACATAATAAGACTCAATTGACTTATGCAAGGATCAATTGTGTACTCAGAGATTCAAGTTGTGACACACCATTACCAAAGATTCTCATGCTCACAATACTTGCTACTTGTGCAAGTTCACGCTCAACAAAAAGTATCTAAATGCCCACACAGAGGTTAATCTATTCAAGATCAGGAATCTGATGCAACGCTCACACTAAAAAAGAGGAACACAATACATGTTTTCATCCATAAGTTTGCCCTTATTTTCCAATCGACTTTCGATTCGGTTTACTCAAGATCGAAAAGGTCTTTCTAAGGCTGGTAATGGGGCTGAGTGCAAAGGTATGGTCATTTAGGCTCAGTGAATTTTTCCTCGTTAGTTGTTGCATTCTCAAGGCATTCCCTTCTTATCCTTTATCAATTCTTTTTCTACTTCTTCTAAGTCACCTTTTTTTTATTCTCCTCCATGGATTGCTTGAAACCTGATTCCCTTCGTACTTTATTCCACATTTCATTTTATTTTTTTGAATTGAATTGAAGGGGTTCCATTTTTATGCAATACCATGGGTTATATGGGACTTTTCTTGCACTTCTTGACTTCTCCTTTTTCCTTTCACCACACCCCCAACTTACGATTTTGGCCTAAGTTGGCTATTCGCTAAACCACAACTCAAGAGGATTGTAGGTAGTGGTTCAAGTAAGGTCAAGGGTTCATCAAGGTTCTTCCAAAGAAATGTAAGGCTCAAAGGGTGTTCAAAAGAGTTTCACACGCTCACGGGTAGGCCACAAAAGAGGTATATGCCAAATTTGGCTCACACTCTTTAAAATTGCCTAAGATCATCTTAAGAGGACACCTTTCTAAATCAATCAGACTAACAGGGCAAATTCTAGGTTTATTCATGCAAGTTTCAAAACAAGCTAATCACACAAGGCATCGACACTTAAGTCAAACAAGACTACACACTTTCGCTAGTGTGCAATGGTCATTACAAGAAAATCAATTCGATAAATGGCTAAGCACAACGAGATGCAACGAGTTCACATATTGTCTATACAACTTCATTTGGCTTCATCGTAGCCGCAAATTCATGTTCGTTCAATTAAGAGCACTATTCAAGTCATTGATATTGATCGTAACCGAGACTCAATTTTTTGCGAAAGAACAACCACGTTCAACTCATGAAGGGTGGCAAAAATGTGCGAAAAACTCAAAAATTTTCGGAAGGGTCAAAGTTATTTGCAATTAAAAACAAAAAAGAGCCATGAACTCAAACATCCACGAAAATCAGTGTAAACACAATTTAAAACAAAACAGCCCAAATATATACAAAATACGAATCACAAATAGCACACTAAAGGTGAGCCTCACCTCACCACAAATAAAAGCAATTGTCCTCAAATGCAAATAAACACATAATCCAGAAGGCAAAATAAAGAAATACAAAGAGGGAGGTAAATAGGTGATCCTACCTAATCTGTCTGGGCATCAGTATCCGGAGTGACCACCAGAAAGACCAGCTCCACTGGATCCCGCAGTAGGAGACTTTGCTAAAGAAGCTTGCACAACAGCATTTATCATGATTTCTTCAGTCTCGGCTATGTCATCCACTGTAGCTTCCTCAAATATCTTTTCGTCAGTTTCTGCTTCCGATTCAGGATCAACTATATGCTCCATTCCATCTCCATGTCTTGTGGCATTCTGAGGCATTTCGGGCGCATCTCTAACTTCCACTTTTCCAAAGATCATGGATATATCAGTGGACTTTAGGTAGTCCACATCTTTCTTCAGCTCTGCAATGGTGGTCATTACGACTGTTACTTCCTCTGTGGCTCCTTGATCATGCTCACACACTAACATCCTGGCCTCTAGAGCATCAATAGTAGTACTCAGTGGTCTCACAGAATTGTCGAGGGCAAACTGAATCATGCCTGGAATGGAGCACTCTATGTTGGTGGTCCGACAATTAGCAGTTTGGGCAAGCTGTCCCATTCAGATCAAAGATGCTTGAGTGATCGGTTCACAGAGGGCAACAACAGCTGAAGATCTGGGTGGTAATGAATTAGTAGAGGGACCTGTAGAGTCAAAAGGAGTGGTAATGACATCAGATATAGTTGAAGGCCTAGGGGCCGGAGTAGGCAAAGATGCCTCTGCAGGTATAGATCTAGTGGTCACAGCTTCCTTCTATTTCTTTTATGCCTGGTCCTTAAGATATTCGCCTTCGATCTATCGGATACTGGTGGAGGAGGTGGCAGCCAATTCCAGATCCTTCGTTGCATCTCTAGGCACAGAGCTCTTTTGCATAATTCAGTGATTAATACCGGGAAAGGGAGAGATGTTGTATGGCCCTGCTTTGCACGCATATGGATTTTAGAGGAAATGATCTTCCCAAGATTTATCCTGGTTTTTTCCTTGATGCATCCAAGACAAACTTCCTTAGCATGACGAAGAATTGATTCATTCTGTGATGGCAAAACTGTGCTGCTGATGAATTCAAACCAGTACCGTGCAACTATGTTCAAACTTTTCTTCTCAATTGTAACTTCTTCTTCTAACTATGTTGGAGCATTATCATCTGAGACTAGCGGGGCTAACCACTTTTTTATTGCATCCAACTTCCATGTCCTGATCAAGTGCTGGCAGTGGTCATTGATCTTATCGGACATTTCCAAAGCTATGTTGGTAGTTTCACTGTCACAGGCTCCCTTCATTCCTCTGACAACCACGTGGTCAATTGCTTTAATAGATGAGACTTGCCATTTTCGTTGAGTTACTAATGCACTGTATGCATCGTAGAACTCTCTAACCCAGCTTGGTATGTAAGGGCTGTGATGTCTTGTCAAGATTTGGAATTTGTGGTATTTCAGGCACTCCATCACTTCTGGATACCTATCAATAACCCCATATATGGAAAGTCGTTTCTCCTCAATGATCGTCCTCAGACCATCCGCTTTTGATCTATTCATTGATACATGTTTGGGGACTTGTACTGGATGTGCCAGCACTAATGCTTGCCCTGGAGCTAGAGGAGTTGGAGTGGTGGATTGACTCTCTCTGATCCGATATGGATCATGTATCATTTTGGATCGTAACTCAGCCCTCCTTGTCTCTGTCTGGTAATCTTTGTCAGACTCTATACTCTCACTGCTATATGTGGGTGGCTCGCTAGTGTAAAAGCCTGTGCTGTCAGAGCCTGCGTTAGATAATTCGAGGGCTTTGCCCTTTCCCTTGCTTTTTAAAGTTGTAGTAGCCTTGCCCCTGGGTGGAGGTGTATTTTCTCTAATCAGAATTCCTTTCTCCCTCCCTCTAGTCGGTTGTTTGGCCATATCTGTGAAACGTTAGAGAGAGAATAGTGAGTAATTACATTGTAGCTGTAACACCCCGACTTTTCAAAACGTATAAATTGACTCGTATCTTCGTGGAAATACTAGGAGGGTGGGTAATAAATTAATAATGAAGTGTTATGTTATATTCTAAGTGTTCAAGTGTTTTATCTCAAATTTTGAAGTTAGGTAAGTGGAAAAATAAAAGTTGGCGAAAGTTACCGTAAATTCCTTTTTAAAGATTTGTCTGAAATTTAGGTCAAATGTCTCTGGCGTTTTCTCCCAATCTATTAAAATTTATGATGCCCACGACCTATCGAATCGAAGGTCTATGAGTCTAGTTTCCAATGCATTAAACTGTTCGTTCATACGACTTTAGAATAGAGAGATATTTGTATTTTCGTAGGACTGCACAAGCAGACACGTGAGGCGGGGCCCTAGGTCGGTGGAATGTTACATATATCTTCTTCTTCCACCTTTTTCTTCATTTTTAAGCTAAGAACAAGAGAAATTAGAGAAACCCATTTCTAGGATCAAGTGAAGTATAGATTTTCTCGACTTAAGTCCTTGATGAAAGTTGTTCTACGCGTTGGGCTCATCATCGTGGTATAATTTGTTTTATCGATTGCGTAGCATATCACACTCTAGTGTTGGGACAACAAAGGTTTGAAAATATTTGAAGATTTTGAGGCGTATTACGAGCCTAAGATCGAGGTACGACCCTTCTTTCATCGACTTTAGCTTTTATAAGTAGTAAACAACAATTTGCGACAGAAATACATATCTTTTATCATATTGTCCTGGTATCTTTTATTTTTGTGTGTTGATTATGGTCCTACCTTGTTGTAGTATCGAGGGAGTTATGAGTAAAACTCGTTAGGCCACATGAATTTAGCGAAAAAGGTATGTTCAGGCTATTCCCTACTTACGGTATGTTTCCTTAAAGCTTAGAAGCAATGTATTTGGGTCATTATCCTTGATATACTTGTAGCCGTGATTGTTGATTGTTGGCTGCTCGAGTTGATATAATTCTCCGTTGTCGGAATTCTTATTTAGTTAGTAGCGTCCCTATGTTGGACACGACTTAGAGACTATTTGTATAGGTTGCCTATAACTAAATTGCTCGCTTTTACTGATTGGATTGCTATTGTTCCTTTTGGGGCTATTGTGGTTAGCTGCAGGAATGTGATCTATGCCTAGAAGGGCTATGTTCTGCCTATTTCTCTATATAGGTGCCTAAAAGGGCAATGAGTTGCCTACGGGGCCATGTTGTTGCCTAAGAGGGCTATGAGTTGCCTATAGGGCTATATTGATGCCTAAGACGGCCATGTGCTTCCTACAGGGCCATGTTGTTGCCTAAGAGGCCTATGGGTTGTCTATAAGCTATGTTGATGTCTAAGAGAGCTATGTGCTGCATACGGGGCTATATTAATGCCTAAGAGGGCTATGTGACTTCCTACGGGGCTAGAGGACTACCCATAGGGGTATATAGGTTGATTGGCACCTTCCGGGCTTATGGGGGCCTGAGTAGGTGGTCTTGTGTGCTGTTTGTACCTGCTGAGCATATGGGGACTTCGTTAGGTTGTTGTTTTATTTGATAAGTTTAGATTTAAGAGCAGGTCATTACACTTATCTTATCCTTGATTTATTTATTAGATTATTCCAGTAGATCAGGATACCTCACCATAGTCTATTGCCTTTCATACTCTGCACATTATTTTGTACTGACTCCCCATTGCCTTGGGGGCGCTGCATTCATGCATGCAGGTCCTGACAGACGACTGAGTAGACCTCCTCAGCTGCAGGATTGACTTTTATCCGGTTGGCTATCCCCTTTCCTCCGGAGCTGCCAAAGTTGGGAGGTTTGTTACCTTTTGTTGTATATATCTTTATGGGTGGGCTGGGGCCCTGTCCTTCTAATCTTTACTACTCTTAGAGGCTTGTAGACTAGTGTGTGGGGTTTATAGCTATGTTATGGCCATGCTGGCCTAGTTTGTTGGTTTGCTGAAGCTTGTTAGTTGTGTGATCCATTGTCTTGATATACCTTCTTTCAGTTTCGGTATAGAGATCATGGTGGCCTCGACGGCCCAATCAGGACTTTTGTGCTAGTTGGCTATTTCTTTATATGAACTTTTAGGAGTAGCTGTTTATTTTATGGATCTATTTACAGGGGCCTTTCCGGTCGAGGGCTTAATTTTAAGCCGAGATATACTTATTTATTTTCTTGACTGTTTGTGGTTGTCATGCGCTAGTAGCAAATGGTTCAGCAGGGTCGGCTCGAGCCTGAGTTTTGGCATTATGAGCTAGTTGCGCCCTTGAATCTGGGGCGTGACAAACTTGGTATCAGAGCAATGTCGTATCCTAGGGAGTCTGCAAGCCATGTCTAGTAGAGTCTTGTTTATAAATGTGTTGTGCACCACATTCGATAAGCAAGAAGCTATTGGGCATTTTAGAATGACTATCCTTCTTTTGCTCACTTCGTGCTATAGAGCGGTGTCTTAAGGGTTGAGGTTTCTGGCTTATAATTGATACTTGTATGCAGATAAAGATGACTGATACTAGACAGACCACAACTAGCCAGGGGCTAGATACAACTGCAAGCGAGGTACTGTCAAGGTACCACAGGTGGAGGTAGCCCATTGTGAGACCCAGGGGGAGACATCTTCTCAGCCCCCTATAGCTTCTCTACAACTTCAGGACCCTCCGAGGGCTACAGGACTTCCGGATCTACCAGTAGTACCACCTCTAGTTCCTCCTATTCTATCTGATCAGGATTTCAAGAGTGCAGTATATATGTTAGCACAGTTAGTAGCTGCACAGTGCCAACCAGTTGCGCCAGATGTTGCCGGACCTTCTGATGGGCCTAGAAGTTCGAGAGTTCATGAATTTCTTGCTTTGAATCCTCCACAGTATATAGGGACAGATCGCAGAGAAAACCCTCAACACTTTGTTGATCAGCTTCATAGGATCTTCAGTGTCATGCATGCCTCAGCGACTGAGTCAGTTGAGTTAGCAGCATTTCGATTATGTGATGTTGCAGTATTGTGGTATGAAAGTTGGGAGAGATCTAGGGGAAAAAATACATCTCTACCCACTTGTCCAGGTGGACCAGTTTCTGAACATCCGACAGGGTGGCATGAGTGTCCGAGAGTACAGGCTGAGATTTGATTCATTGGCTAGATATGCAGCAGCATTTGTTGATATGATGCATGACAGATTGCGTAGATTTGTGGGAGGGTTTGACTCAGACTATATCGAGGCTTGTTCTACCGCTGCGCTAAATGATAATATGGATATCTCACGGATTCAGGCCTTCGCACAGGGCATAGAGGATCGCCGACATCTACAGCATACAAGTGAGAGGGTCGAGAGAGAGAGAGACAGAAGAGGGCTAGGCCTGCTGGTTCGCAGGGAGATTTAAAGGGTGGTCCCAGACCCCGATATTTTATTAGGCCACCTAGACAACCACCACAGCAGTTCCAGGGTAGTAGATTTGATAGTCAGGAACAGTCAGGCTCAGGTGAGGGTTCACGAGCATCAGGCCTGCAGCAGCAGAGGGGTTCAGGCCAGACTATGACATCCCCGCCGCGTTGCGTTACTTGCGGTAAGATGCATTTCAGGAGGTGCAAACAGGGTTCCACAAGTTGTTATTCTTGTGGACAGGAGGGGCATGGATGGAGAAACTGCCCTACCATAGGTCAGGGTGCCAGGTCAGCAGTAGGTTCCTCTTCATTAGCACAGTCTATAGGGCGTGGACCCCAGACTTCAGCACGTAGGGGTAGGGGTAGAGGCGGAGGCAGAGAGGGAGAATCTAGTTCTGGTAGTGGACAGAATCGTACATATTCATTAATCGGCCGACAGGACTCAGAGTCATCACCAGATGTTGTGACAGGTACATTGATTGTTTGCTCCCATTGTGTTTATGCTTTGATAGATCCAAGATCTACTTTGTCTTATGTTACTCCATTTATTGCGGGGACATTATGTATAGTAGCAGAGTCAATTAGATCGACCTTTTATTGTATCTACACCAGTTGGTGAGTTTATTGTTGCCAGGAGAGTCTATCGAGGTTGCACGGTAGAAATTATCGACCGTTAGACCTCTATAGATCTTGTAGAGTTAGAGATGGTCAATTTCGATGTCATTATGGGTATGGAATGGTTAGCATCTTGTTATGCTAATGTTGAGTGCCAGACAAAGATTGTTAGATTCCACTTTCCAGGAGAGGCATTTCGGGAATGGAAAGGCGATACAACAACGCCGAAAGGTAGGTTTATTTCCTATCTTAGGGCAAGGAGGATGATCATCAAGGGTTGTATTTATCATCTTGTTCACGTTCATGATATAGATGCAGAACCACCGACTCTTCAGTCTATTTCGTTAGTTAATGAGTTTCTTGATGTATTTCTAGACGAAATCCCTGGTATCCCTCCAGAATGAGAAATTGATTTTGCTATCGATAAGCTACCAAGTACACAACCCATATCTATCCCTCATTATAGAATGGCTCCTGCTGAGCTAAAGGAGTTAGGCACCAGTGTTGTTCGTAAGGCCTAAGAATGTGTATCGATTACCGATAGTTGAATAAGGCAACTATAAAGAATAAGTATCCCCTTCCGAGGATAGATAACTTGTTTGATCAACTACAAGGTGATAAGTGTTTCTCAAAGATTGATTTAAGATCAGGGTACCACCAGATACGAGTTCGGGAGAAGACGTTCCAAAGGTAGCTTTTAGAACTAGATATGGACACTTTGAGTTCTGGTAAAGTCTTTTGGATTAACTAATGACCCCAACAGTGTTCATGGACCTGGTGAATAGTATATTCAGGCCGTATCTAGACTTGTTTGTGATTGTATTTATTGATGATATTTTTGTGTATTCACGTTCAAAAGATGAGCATGCAAATCATCTGCGAGCAGTCCTTCAGGTTCTTCGAGACCGCGAACTTTATGCAAAGTTTTCTAAGTGTGAGTTCTGGTTAAACTCTGTAGCTTCTTAGGCCATATTGTATCAGATGCAGGCATTGAGGTTGATACACAAAAGTTTGAGACCGTAAAAAATTGGCCAGACCTATGACTCCGACTGAGGTTCGTAGTTTCTTAGGGTTAGCTGGGTACTACAAAAGGTTTGTAGAGAGGTTTTCTTCACTTTCAGCACCATTAACGAAGTTGACTAAAAAAGCAGTTAAGTTTCAGTGGACTGAAGCTTGCGAGCATAGTTTTCAGGAGCTGAAGGACAGGGTGACATCAGCACCAATTCTATCATTGCCAGAGGGTTCAGAGGGCTATGCGGTGTACTGTGATGCTTCTGGTGTTGGGTTGGGATGTGTTCTAATGCAACATGGTAAGGTTATCGCATATGCTTCAAGGCAGTTGAGGAAGCATGAGAAAACTATCCAACCCACGATTTAGAGTTGGCTGCAGTTGTGCACGCGTTAAAGATTTGGAGACACTATTTGTATGGCGTTCATGTTGACATCTTCACAGATCATAAGAGTCTTCAATATATATTTAGACAGAAGGAGTTAAATCTGCGAAAGCTTCGATGGCTTGAGTTACTGAAAGACGACGACATGGACATATTATATCATCCAGGAAAGGCGAATGTGGTAGCTGATGCCCTCAGTCGAACATCTATGGGTATTTTATCATATTTAGATATTGAGAACCGTGAGCTAGCGCAAGAGCTTCATCAGTTAGCTAGCTTGGGAGCCAGATTGTTAGAAGCAGAAGATAGTGGGGTAACAATTCAGGACACAGCCGTATCATCTCTAGTTGTAGAAGTATAATCACAGCAACAAGAGGATCTTAGCTTAGAGCATCTTAGAGCCAAAGCACATGATCAACAGTCTTTAGCATTTGATATAGTAGAAGATAGAGTCCTCAGATATAGCGGTCAATTGAGTGTTCCGAATGTTGCAGGGCTTCGATATCGAATTCTGGAAAAGGCACATCATTCCCGTTATTCTATTCACACTGGTTCGACAAAGATGTACCATGATATTAAGGAGATTTATTGGTGGCATAGGATGAAGAAGGACGTTGCTGAGTTTGTGGCGCAGTGTCCTAACTGCCAACATGTGAAGGTTGAGCACCAAAAGCCCGTTGGGCTAGTTCAGGAGATAGCCATTCCTTTGTGGAAATGGGAAGCAATTAATATGGATTTTATTATAGGGTTACCTCGATCGCATCACAAGTTTGACTCTTTTTGGGTAATTGTTGATAGACTAACAAAATCAGCCCACTTCTTACCAGTCAGGGCTACTTTTTCGGCCGAAGACTATGTAGGGCTCTATATTAGAGAGATTGTTAGGCTACAAGATGTCCTAGTATCTATTATCTTTGATAGAGGAGCACAATTTACCGCCAATTTCTGGAAGTCCTTCCAGAAATGATTAGGGACACAGGTTAATCTTAGTAGTGCCTTTCACCCTCAGACAGATGGCCAGGTTGAGCGCACAATTTTGACATTCGAAGATATGTTACAGGCATGTGAGCTAGACTTCAAGGGAAGTTGGGTTGACCACTTGCCTCTTATTGAGTTCGCATATAAAAATAGTTATCATTCCAGCATCGGGATGGCACCTTATGAGGCTTTGTATGGGTGAAAATGTACCCCATTAGATGGTTTGAGGTAGGTGAGTCAGGGTTGATTGGACCCGATTTAGTCCAGCAGACAGTGGAGAAAGTTAAGCTCATTTGGGAGAAGTTGCTACCAGCTCAAAGCCGACAGAAGTCATACTCAGATGTGCGACGAAGGGACTTAGAGTTTTGTGTCGATGACTGGGTATTCTTAAAAGTCTCGCCTATGAAGGGTGTTATGCGATTTGGCAAAAAGGGAAAGCTTAGTCCAAGATTCATTGGGCCATACCGGATCCTTCGAAGGGTAGAACGAGTGGCTTATGAGTTAGAATTTCCATCGGGGCTAAAATATGTTCATCCAGTTTTCCATGTATCAATGCAACGGAAGTGCGTAGGAGACCCTTCTCGGGTTGTCCCAGTTGAGGATGTTCAGATCAAAGAGGGGTTGTCCTATGAGGAAACTCCAGTTGCCATTTTATATTGGCAGGTCCGTAAATTGAGGACCAAAGAGGTGGCTTCGGTTAAAGTATTGTGGAGAAAAAAGAATAGAGAAGAGGTGACCTGGGAAGCTGAGGATGGCATGAGGTCCAAATATCCTCACTTGTTTCATACCCTAGGGTGATGGCATATCAGTTTATATTAGGGCAGTAAGGTAAGATACCTATTTGATTTATATATATATATATATATATATACTATTGCTTATTATTATTTGTGGTTGTCGTTGTATATCTGCTCGCACTGTTATGGTGGAGCTATAGTGTTTAGCTATTTATGTCATGATGTGAGACGCCTAGGTTAGAAATTTTGCACTTTAGGTTCTTGGATAGTGACATCAACAAAGGATACACTGCCTAAATTTTGGCAACTCCTAAGGACTGAACCGGGTGACTCAGATTTTTCATTCGAGGACGAATGTTTCTAAGGGGGAATGGATGTAACACCCCGACTTTTCAAAACGTATAAATTGACTCGTATCTTCGTGGAAAAACCAGGAGGGTGGGTAATAAATTAATAATGATGTGTTATGTGGTATTTTAAGTGTTCAAGTGTTGTATCTCAAGTTTTGAAGTTAGGTAAGTGGAAAAATAAAAGTTGGCAAAAGTTACCGTAAATTCCTTTTTAAAAATTTGTCTGAAATTTGTGTCAAATGTCTCAGACGTTTTATCCCAATATATTAAGAGTTATGATTCCCACGACCTATCGAATTGAAGGTCTATGAGACTAGTTTCCAACGCATTAAACTATTCATTCATACGACTTAAGAATAGGGAGATATTAGCGTTTTCGTAGGACTGCGCAAGCAGACACGTGAGGTGGGGCCCTAGGTCGGTGGAATGTTACATATATCTTCTTCTTCGACCTTTTTGTTCATTTTTAAGATAAGAACCAGAGAAATTAGAGAAACCCATTTCTAGGATCAACTGCAGTATAGATTTTCTCGACTTAAGTCCTCGACGAAAGTTGTTCTATGTGTTGGGCTCATCATCGTGGTATAATTTGATTTATCGATTGCTTAGCATATCACATTCTAGTGTTGGGACATCAAGGGTTTGAATATATTTGAAGATTTTGAGGCGTATTACGAACCTAAGATCGAGGTAAGACCCTTCTTTCATCGACTTTAGCTTTTATAAGCAGCAAACAACAATTTGCGACGGAAATACATATGTTTTATCATTTTGTCATGGTATCTTTTATTTTTGTGTGTTGATTATGGTCCTACCTTGTTGTAGTGTCGAGGGAGTTATGAGTAAAAGTCGTTAGGCCACGCAAATTTAGCGAAAAAGGTATGTTAAGGCTATTCCCTATTTACGACATGTTTCCTTAAAGCTTAGAAGCAATGTATTTGGGTCATTATCCTTGATATACTTGTAGCAGTGATTGTTGATTGTTGGTTTCTCGAGTTGATATAATTCTTCCTTGTGGGGATTCTTATACAGTTAGTAGCCTCCCTATGTTGGACACGACTTAGAGGCTATTTATATAGGTTGTTTATAACTAAATTGCTCGCTTTTAGCGATTAGATTGTTATTGTTTCCCTTGGGGCTATTGTGGTTAGCTGCAGGAATGTGATCTATGCCTAGAAGGGCTATGTTCTGCCTATAGGGCTATATGGGTGCCTAAAAGTGCTATGAGTTGCCTACGGGGCCATGTGGTAGCCTAAAAGGGCTATGAGTTGCCTATAGGGCTATATTGACGCCTAAGAAGGCCATGTGCTTCCTACAGGGCCATGTTGTTGCCTAAGAGGACTATGAGTTGTCTATAAGCTATGTTGATGCCTAAGAGAGCTATGTGCTGCATACGGGCCTATATTAATGCCTAAGAGTGCTATGTGACTTCCTACGGGGCTAGGGGACTACCGATAGGGGTATATAGACTGATTGGCACCTTCCGGGCTTATGGGGGCCTAAGTAGGTGGTTTTGTGTGCTGGTTGTACCTGCTGAGCTTATGGGGGCTTCGTTAGGTTGTTGTTTTATTATTTTTGATAAGTTTACATTTTAGAGCAGGTCAGTACACTTATCTTATCCTTGATTTATTTATCAGATTATTCCAGTATATCAGGATACCTCATCATAGTCTATTGCCTTTCATACTCTGTACATTATTTTGTACTGACGCCCCATTGCCTTGGGGCGCTACATTCATGCATGTAGTTCCTGATAGATGATCGAATATACCTCCTCAGCAATAGGATTGACTTTTATCCGCTTGGCTAGCCCCTTTCCTGCGGAGCTTCCAGAGTTGGGAGGTTCGTTACCTTTTGTTGTATATATCTTTATGGGTAGGGTGGGGCCCTATCCCTCAAATCTTTACTACTTTTAGAGGCTCGCAGACTAGTGTGTGGGGTTTATAGCTACGTTATGGCTATGCTGGCCTAGTTTGTTGGTTTGCTGAAGTTTGTTAGTTGTGTGATGCCTTGTCTTGATATACCTGCTTTCAGTTTTGGTATAGAGATCATGGTGGCCTCGGCGTCCCAATCAGGACTTTTGTGCAAGTTGGCTATTTCTTTATATGAACTCTTGGGAGTAGATGTTTCTTTTATGGATATATTTACAGGGGCCTTGCCGGTCGAGGGCTGAATTTTAAGCCGAGATATACTTGTTTGTTTTCTTGACTGTTTGTGGCTGCCGTGCACTATTAGCAAATAGTCCAGTCGGGTCGGCTCGGGCCTGAGTTTTGGCATTAGAAGCTAGTTGCGCCCTTGAATCTGGGGCGTGACAGTAGCATAAAATTTCAGACAGACTCATCGATCTAATCAACGAATTGCCAAACCTCTTTGGCGATCATAAATATGTCCGCCAAAAGTTACAGAACCCACAACACTTAAGATAAGTATTTAAAGGGGATTTAGGTCTAGGGGGTGAACCGCTAAGTGATTCGGCGAGTTCAACTCAGCTCACCGACTGACTTAACGTTCCTGAGATTCAACTCACTTTTCAAAATCAATCGCACAGACCTCAAAAGCAAAATTAAACCTAGCATTAATGAAATTTATCCCAGAACAATAGCACCCATTCATGGTCAACACCCATTATGCATAGTTTTCCACATTTAAATTCAAAGTAACCAGAGTGAAAAAGGAAGTCGAACAGTAAAAGCAAATAGGCCCCAACTTACAAAATAGAAGCAGGTACTCGAAAATGTCTACTCATATCAGAGAGATTTGACACGCATTAGTGGATTCCTAGGTTGCATATGAGGTCTATCTTTTCGAGAGCGGACGAAGAGTTTTTAGAAACTAACCTTTTCACTGAGTAAACAAAGTGGTAATGCTAGGCGGCAACTAAAATCCGAGTTCCAAGCACTAATCCATTACTAAAATACTAATTTAAAGTGTGAAAGTGTAAATTACTACCTTGGTGTGAAGTTATGGAGCTTGAAAGTGAGAAAGAATGAAGAAGTGTGACTATTGGCCATATATGTTGTTCAATTTGCGTCCATTCAGCAACGTTAGTCGCACTCGCAAACCTACTCGGCGATTCACCGAGTGGTCATTTATCCAGCCCTTTCTTCAGAAATCTTCAATTTTCAGTGGGTGAATTCGGCAGTCTGCATCGAGATAGCCAAACTTGTAAGCGATGCGCCGAGTTGCTTTTTGAGTCCACCGAGTTTTACAGGCTCTGTACGACTCTCGTATTGAGCCGAACGGCGGATCCAGTCAGGCTTGCAGATCTGTTTGGCGACTCACGGAATGGACTTTTTGCTCGCCAACCTGAAGTTTTCCACACTTTCCTCATTTTAACCTACAACACAACACATCATTATTCATAAAAGTAAAATCCTAAATGTTTAACACCTTGGGTTACCTCCCAAGAAGCGCCTTATTTATCGTTATGGCACGACGCAAATATTTGCTCAAGTTTCATTGTTGGGGTTGGCTAGGAACTCATTAGGCCACCCCCTGTTTCTCTGCTGATGGACTTGAGGCAACACATTACTCATCAGGTCCTCGAGCAGTTGGACAACTTTGGAATGAGACCAAATCATCCGCTTCATTCCTTCAATGTCTTCCTTCATTCCTTTCAGCTCTCTATCTTGCTCAGTCACCTTGTGGAGAATGATTGAGAGCATTCCTTCAAGGCATTTAACGTCATTGTCCTTGAGACTTTTTCGCTCATGAAGAGGGATGTATTTATCCTTCCTCTTACACTGGATTTCGATCTTCACCATCTTTTTAGCCAACTCATCCATCTGAGTCATTAGGGCGGCGAACATGAAGTCATTTTCTACTTCTTGGTTCGTTTCAGCCATTTGATTAAGCAGTTGGGCTGCTATCACATATGGCTATTTTGCAATGCCTCCCGGAATGAGTTGGTCGACCAACCTCTTGTTTCCAGGACCAAGACTTCTCTAGAGATAGTAAAGGAGAGGTATGTCGGGAATGTCATGATTTGGGCATTGATTGATAAGTTCATTAAACCTTGCCCATGACTTGTGGATCCATTCACCCTCCAATTGCTTGAAGGTGAGGATACGCTCCCGGAATATCATTACCTCTAATGGAAGAAACTCCATTAGCTCCTGAGTGTTGCTCACCATACTCACTTCCTCTGCTTCAATATAGACAAGATAACAAAACTACAAGTTAAGTTAGTAAACTACGACTAAGAAGAACAAAAATTCTACTAATCTAGAAATTCTAAAATAACACCACTCCCCGGCAGCGGCGCCATTTTGATGCTTATCGTGACCAACGACACTAACCTACGGTATGAGTGTCCATGATCGTCGATAGTGTAGTAACCCAACTAAAGGTTGGGGTCGTTCCCCAAAGAAGTGGTTTTGAGAATTTATATAAAAATAAAATTTAGCTCTAACTAGTCGTAGTTAAAGACATTAATGATTAAAAACATAGTAAATTAAAGAGGGTGACACAAAAGTTTCAAATATCGATTTGGGGGTTTTGTCACAATTAGTAAAAATAACAAAAATACCAAGAAAATCAAGTATGGGTAAGAATTCTTGGGGTGTGACCGCAATACAAGTTGATATAAGTAGTTGGGTACATGCTTTTGAAAGGCAATTTGTAAGATAATAGAGACTAGGCTAAGCTTTAAATGGAAATAAGTTCCCTCTCGGGTAACTTACCCCGTTTGAAATGCATTACTCTCGGACACCTATTTGCCGCATGAAGACCAACCTACACCTTACCCCACTCACTCTCTCGAGCTGAGTGTTAGGATATGGGACTAGGGCTCACCCTCTCGGGCTGAACCTCATGTCGACCCACTCGTTAGGCTATCAATCTAGTGGTCTTAATTTCGGGACCTCCCTCTCGGGCAGGCCGAAAACACATGGGTGGCTTTGTATTTGCAACTACAAACCCTTTAGGTTAAACCACAACCACTAGGCGAAATTACCATTAAACTACATCTAACCTATCAGCAAGCAAGACCCAACAATAATATCAACACATATTTGCTAAATCACACCCCAAGAATAGGGGTTTTTAGCCACACGTCAAGAAATAACAAAATACACCTAAAATGATACTAAAATCAAATGGGTATAAGAAATTAAACCTTGATTTAAGTAGAGGAAGAAGAATGGAGAAGACCCACTTCCAACTTAGGGAAGATGAAATCCTTCTTTCTTCAAGTCTCCCAAAAACCCTCTCCAAACTTGAGAGAAAATATCCAAAAAAGTACTATTCTATTATGAAAATAATAATAATGGTTCGGAACTTATAAAATTAATAACAAGTTTAGTATTTATGGAGTTCAGAAAATAGCGCTGGCGGATCTTTCGGTGAAGTTAGTCGATGCCGCCGCATGACTCCGTGACTCGCCTTTCTTCTGTTTCATCGCTGTTTCATGCTTGCCTTCAGCATCTTCACGTTCTGGACCATTGGGCGGTATAGTACTGCTTCGCGGAACTATTCGGTGAAGTGCCGACTGCTCCTTTCATCGCCTTTTTGATCCTCTTCCTTCTGGGCTTCGCATACTGGAACAAAGAGTGTAGTCTGTCCTTTCGACGAATCGCCAAAGGTTCTTGGCGATGATCATGCTTCACCTTCTTCGTTCTTTTAAGCGTTTTTGTTCCTTTTTGCGCCTAAGTGTGCATGCTTCCACTAAAACTTCAAATACCTGAAACTTCAGATTTTTCATCAGGTATTGAGACAAAATAAGCATTTGAGGACACTATTTCTATCAAAATAAAGCCCTAAATGAGACCAATTTGTGGACTCATCAAATAGGCATAGGCCGATTGAGATCAAAAGACAATGTAAGTATAACCAACAATTATATAAGGAAATTACAATACAAGCAACTAGAGAAGAGATATTATACAATTTAACATCAATAGTAATAAAAAATTAAAATACAATGAACAATAGACCGAGTCAATAGAACATACTTGGACGCGCTAGCTCAACAACCAAATCAAGACAAAAGACTTATTTCACGTGCCTCTATCCAAGGGTCAACCAATGACAAACACCACTACTCAACATAACCGCCAAAACAAGGTCAATCCAGCCACAACCCAGTTATGAGCATCCAAGATAGGAATAAGCCCAACCATCTAGGTAGGTAATGATCAATCCAACTGTAACATCCCAGAAATTTGAAGTTTAGCAAAAGAACCACGTGGATGGTCACCAACGCATGACCAAGCCATGGCACCCTTCATGGAGTCCGAAACGGGTGAAGAAGGGCACCACGACTCGTGGTGGTGCTCATGGCTTCCTTCCACTGTTGGAAAAAGTAGCTCCCCTCCCAAGAACCCTTAGACGGCACATGGTGAGCAACATGACCCGTGGTGGTGGTCGTGAAAGGGAGGCTGAACCACCTCTAGGCTAGCCTTCTCCCATGAGCCCCTAGATGGCTCGTGAAGGGCAAGACAGCCGGTGAAGGTCGGCGTATGGAGGGGACTGGACATTCTAAGCCACTAGACTAGGGACCACGACTGCCTAGACGGCTTGTGGACCCCTAGCCGGCTCGTGTGGGACTCCATTTGGAGGTTCGCATTAGCGGTAAGTTAAGGGCATTTGGTTCTTTTCTTAATTATTTTATCTAATACTACATCGTTTTGCCCTTACCTAGAACCCCTATATAAGTGATTTTAACCCCACAACTTATCTATTCAAGTCATTCTCTCAAATTTAGAAAAGAAGATCAAGTTCTTCCACTCCAAAATATTTCTCTTTCTAGAAACTAAAAGAAAGAGGGTTCAACCTAGGGTTTCAAGGAAAGTCCCCAATTCCACCATTGAAGGAAAGTTTTTGGCATTCAGGTATGATAGTTTTCATCCATGGAATCCTTCCATACATGGAGTTCCTAAATTCTCCTATTTTCAAAGTTAGAAATCCCCAATAGAGTTAGGGTTTTTCTTCTACATTATGGGTTTTCTTGATCGTTGATTTAGTTGATGGAGTTATGATCCCGTATGTATAAATTGAAGAAATTATATGGTTTTAGGATGATTCACTATGAACCCATGTTATCCCCATGTTTTCCCAAATTACGATGATTTGATGTGGGTTTTGGATTATGAATGTATAGTTTATGGAATTAAGCATGATTTTTATGAAACTTATGTAAACGTTTTAATGATTCTTTTAGAGTGAAGTCTCTATAATAATATTGTTGTTGTGTTGTTGAAAGGATTTTCTCATATACACATGAAAGTGTAATTGTGAAAGGTTTTCTCACATAGTAAGGATTCTAAGGTTGAAAGGTCTTCTCACCTAAAGGAATCAAAGATAAATAAGCTATCCTAATGATACCTAGCTTGGATTGGTTATTCAATGATGCCATTCCATGGATGAATTATGACTTATGACCTAATTTGGATTGACAAGATGATGTGACCTTCCATGGATAATGACAACAAGTAAGAAAATGACTATGCCGTGGAATTTATGCTTAGCACCGAGATGATATTGAGATGGAAGCTCTCCCGTTAGTAGAGGCCAGGTTTCTAGAAGCAATCTCCTTATCCCTTACCTATGTGCCCCCATAGGATGATTCTATAGTCGATCCACAATAGCTAGAAGTTCATGGTCCTTACTTTGGCCAGTAGGAAATCCCTTTTTGGTGTAGGAGACACCAGGGGATCCTGTTTTAGCTCACATGGTCTCTATGTCGGTTAAGGCTAATCCCACAATAATAATGAACTAAGTTTACTCAAGAAGTATCTTACATGTGTGCAAAGAATTTGAATATGTTAGCTCGCATTAACCATGTTTTACGACACATATTTTCTAACCATTTTATATCATGTTTTAGCTTTGTCATTTCATGTCCTATTTTAGCATGATTTAAATGTTTATATGTGTGGCTTTCATACATGGTACATATTTTGTACTAATGCATACCCTTTCCTACATATCCCCAAATGTAGGATTCGACAGTAGGGTCCCTAGTTTCATGACTAGAGGTTGAATTGAGAGATTTCAAACTTTGGTGAGTCCTCATGCTTCCAGGACGGATTTTCATCGTTTTAGTTTTCTTTATTACTTTCAGTTTTTGATATGATGTATGGGCTAGACCCAAATTTCATTCTTATGTACTAGATGGGTAATGAGACAAGTGTTTAGACTTCCATTTTAATTTCATAATTTTTTTTGACTTGAAATGTACTTCCTTATCTCTTTTGGGTCTGTTTCTTATGCTATGAAGTCTAAATAGCTTGTATGGGCTCTCTCGGAGTCCTATACACAATGTTACACCTAGGGGGTACCCTGGGTCATGAAAAAATTGGTAATCAGAGCACAAGGTTTAGAAAGATCTTAGGATGTCTCATAAGCCACGTCAAGTAGAGTCTTGTTCATGAGTGTAAAGCGCACCATATTTATGAATGAGAGGCTACAAGATGTTTAGGAAACTCCATTTCTTCATTACCCTAAAGTCGTCGATGGAGTCTAACTCTATAAGGTTTCTCTCCTAATCCTTATCGGATGCTCTACATTATATGGCTACTCGAGGATCTTATGCTAGAAGGAATGTGAGGGAGAATGCGAAGAAAGAAGATCCACCTCAAGCCCCTATGTTCCGATTGACCCTTTGGCCGAGAAAGTGACTAATTTGGAGTTTAGGGCTGCTTTTCAAGTATTGGCCAAAGCCATGAAGGCCAAATCCAAAAGGAAGGTTGTGGTCCCCATGAACTCATATGTGGGTATGACGGCATCTATAGTGAGGGACTTCACTGGAATGAACCTTACGGAGTTTTATGGTTCTAAGGTTGAGGAATATTGTCAAGAGATCATTGACGAGGTTTACAAGGTATTGATGATTATGGGAGTGAAGCCGGTGGAAAAGATGGAGTTCGCCGCTTATCAACTCAAGGATTTTGCCCAATTATGGTTCAACCAATGGAAACAAGGCAGACGAATGAAGCAGGTCCTCTCAATTAGGAGAAATTTAAGGTGACTTTTCTTGAGATGAGGGAGGCAAATGTGTTTGAGCTAATCAACCTTAGTCAAGGACATATGAGTGTAAAGGAATATGCTTTGAAGTTCACACAACTATCTCAATATTCTCCCACCATGATCACCGATCCGAGGGCAAGGATGAGTAAGTTCATTTTAGGTGTTTGAAATGGTGGTTAATGAATGTCGTACCACCATGCTCATCAATGACATGGAAATCTTTCTTCTCATTGTACATGCTCACCATATCGAAGAGAAGAAACTTTATGTAAGGTCTAGGGAGGAAAAGACGGCTAAAATTGATGATGTTAATTTTTCTCATGCAAGGTTCGATGGACATGGTCATCCTAAGTTCCGAAAATGGTTTTCCGGCCAATGTTCCTCTAATGCTCTTTCTAAGTTCAACAAAGATAGGGTGTCTAATCCTAAGACTTAAGGAGAAAATGGTAGTGGATCTTTATTGCCTATGTCTACTTTTTCTAGGTGTAGAAAGAAGCACGAGGGGTATGTGCCTAAACGACAGGGATGGTTACTTCGGTTGTGGTAAAAGCTGTCATAAGATCAGGGATTGCTTGATTCTTACTTATAAGGGAAGAGAGGGAAATGAAGCTCCTCCTAGTTTTTCCGGTTCCAATGCTCCCAAGCAAAACCGATTCTATGCACTCCAGACTCGTGGTGAACAAGAGGGTTCTACCAAAGTGGTTACCGTTATGTTGAAAGTATTCCAACTTGATGGTTATGCTTTACTTGATTTAGGTGATACCTTGTCTTTTGTGATTCCATATGTGGCTATGAGGTTTGTTATTCTTCTGGATGTGTTGATAGATCCTTTTTCTATCTCTACCCATGTTGGTGATTCTATTGTGGCTAAAAGGGTCTATAGAAAGTGTCTTGTTTCCTTTTCCGATAGAGTTACCCTTGTTGATTTTGAAGAGTTTTATATGCTATATTTTGATGTTATCCTTGGTATAGATTAGATGCATTTTTGTTATGCCTTTATTGATTATAGAACCCGTGTAGTCAAGTTTCAACTCCCAAATGAAACCTGACTATCTCATTAATGTAAAGCTTGACGTAGTCCTCCGCCGAATCTGTAGTCTTAACAGCCAAAAAGTGACAGACTTAGTAACTTTGTCTAATATCACCCAAATGGAGTTTTGTCGTGTGCGAGTACAAGGTAAACCTGTGATGAAGTCCAAGTTTATTACCTCCCACTTCCATGTAGAAATGTTAATCTCTTGAGTCAGACCTGATGTTCTACCTTCACCTGCTGACAATTAGGCCACTTAGCCGCAAAATCTTCTATATCCCTTTTCATACCATTCCACCAAAAGAATTCCCGCAGATCACGGTACATTTTAGTGGAGCCTAGATAAATAGAATACCTGGAGTTATGGGCTTTTGTAAGGATATTATGTCTCAACCCACCCACCTTAAGAACACATAAACGACCCTGATAGCGAAGCACACCATCTCCCACTTGGGAGAAACCTCAACTTTCTGCTGATGAACTGCACCCTTCAGTTGAAGCAATATAGGATCACTATCTTGTTTTTCCTTTAACTCCAGTACCAATGAAGATTCTGACCCATTCTGAACTATCAAATCATCTCCTGATATGTTAATAAGGCAAACTCCTAAGCGAGCAAGCTGGTGAACATCTTTTGCTAGTTCTTTCCTTTCTTCCTCAACATGTTCTACACTACCCATAGATAGTCTCCTAAGAGCGTTTGCTATTATATTGGCCTTAACAGGATGGTAAAGCACATTCATATTGTAGTCCTTGAGGAACACAAGCCATCTCCTCTAGCGAATATTCAACTCTTTGTGGGTGAACACATACTGAAGGATCTTATGGTTTGTGAACACATCTACGTGAACACCATACAAGTAATGTCTCCAAATCTTAAGGAAAATACTACGACTGCAAGCTTGAGGTCATGAGTCAAATAGTTCTTCTCATGAACCTTAATTTTTCTAGAAGCATATGCTATAACCTTACCTGACTACATCAACACACAACCTAGGCCGACTCTGGATGCATTGCAATAGATCTCATAACCGTCTGAACCCTCTCGTAGAGTCAAAACATGAGCTATAGTCAACGTAGTTTTCTATTCTGAGAAGCTCTTCTCACCATCATCTGACCACTAGAACTTAACCTTTTTTCTTAGTCAACTTAGTCAGTGGAGAAACTATGAAATGAAAATCCTTCCACGAACCTTCTATAATAACTAGCTAAATCCAAGAATCTTCTAATATATGTAGGAGAGGTAGGTTTGGGCCATTGTTTCACTGCCTCTATTTTCTGAGAATCCACTCGGATCCCTTCACTAGACACTATATGACCAAGGAAAGAAACATATTGCAACCAAAACTCACATCTGCTAAACTTAGCGAATAACTTGCGATCTTTGAGAGTTTGCAGGTCAACCCTCAAATGAGTCGCATGTTCTTTCTCATTCTTAGAGTAAATGAGGATATCATCAATAAAGACGATAACGAACAAGTCCAAATACTGCTTGAACACCGTGTTCATCAAATCCATAAAAGCTGGAGGAGCATTGGTTAGTCAAAATGACATAACTACAAATTCATAATGACCATACTCTGAGATGATCATAACCGGATCTGAGGTCTATCTTCGAGAAATTACTAGCACCCTGAAGTTGGTAGAATAAATCATCAATCCTGGGGATATGGCACTTATTCTTGATTGTGACTTTGTTCAACTGTTGATAGTCAATGCACATCCTGAGAGAACAATCTCACTTTTTCACGAATAACACTGGTGCACCACATGGGGAAATACTAGGTCTGAAGAATCCCTTATCTAGAAGGTTTTTCAACTGATCTTCATATTCGTTAAGCTCAACTGGAGCCATTCGGTAAGGAGAAATAGAAATAGGCTGGGTATCAGGGAGGAGATGAATTCCGAAGTCGATTTCCCTTTCGGGAGGAACTCCAGGAAGATTTTATGGGAACACTTATGGGAACTCATTTACTATTGGAACTGACTCAAGATATAGAGTTTCAGAGCTTTATCCTTAATCTGAACTAGATGATAGAGATACCCCATAGATATCATCTTTCTGGCCTTAAGGTAGGAAATGAATCGACCCATAGGCACTGATCTACTACTCTTCCATTCTAAGATTGGTTCGTTTGGAAATTGAAAATGAACGATCCTAGTTCTACAATCGACTAAGTCATAACAGGAATGTAACCAATCCATGCCTAAAATGATATCTAAGTCTACCATTTCTAACTCTACAAGATTTGGTGAGGTGACTTTCTGAGAGACCGTGACAGGGAAATTTATGTATACCTGTCTAGCTATAACTAAGTCACAGACAAGATGAAATGACCCAAAAAGTTCTTAAAAATGTGCTTCGGAAGTTACCGGAAAATTGTTTAGCTATATATAAAAAAAATCCGTTTCGTTTTTTGAAAATCTGACTTCATATTCTTGTTTAGGGGGTCAAATTGAGTGGGAAATGGGTCTAACCCAAATTTTAGAGCAACCGTATCAAAATCCGAAATTTCCAAGTGAAGCCTTTTTCGAGGGTCTACTTTGGAGGGTCATATCTCCTAGCACACAAATTATTGGGTGGCCAATAACATATCCATGGAAAGCCCTTTGAGTTAGCTACCTAACGCACTTCGTTTCACCTCATTCGGAGTTCGGACGAAGAAGTTATGCCCATTTTCGTAAAATCTGTCCGGCAGGAAAGGCAATTTCCAGTGAGCGTTTTTACTGTTCACCCGCCTCATTTTTTTTTCTAAGTGTTGGACCATTTTTCCAAAGGGCATATGTTATTTCCTATATATCATTAGTTCAACTCTCATCTCAAAAACATTTCCCAAAACATCTCTCCCATACTTAGACACATTTTCTCTCAAGTTCTCTCAAGAACCCTAATCCAAAACCTTCCTCAAGATTGAAGAGACTCTTGCTCCAAGTTCCAAGCTTCCATTGAAGACACTCTCAAGACCTTCATAAAAACTCAAGGTATGTGGTGTTGAACTCATGGGTCCTTCCACCCATAGTGCCTAGACTCTATTCTACTCACTAATTCATGGTTTAAGTTAAGATTCATAAATTAGTCTTGTTCTTTGTAATAATTTCCTGCACATTGAATTTTAAACATGAAAAGTGATTGTTTTGAGCATGTTGTGACCCTAGAACTTGAACCTAAATTTGGAATGGATGTGGAGATTTTCATGTGGTATTGTGGGTGTTAAAAAGGTGTTGTTGTAGGTTGTTCACTGGTTTGGCTGCATAATTACTACCCTATTTTCCATGCTCTTTGATTCCATTACATGCCTTCAAGGTGTTTGACAAAATGTCCAACTATGGAGAATTGATGAATCGATGCTTTAAAGCTTGAGTTATGAGATGTATGGAAATCCAGAGATGTGTTGATGACAAACTAAGCTTGTGTATATGTTCATTCCATACGTGAGATTGCATTAGAGCCTAATGGGAATTTCCTATATAAAGTGTTGCATGACCATGCCCGGTCCGGGGGAAAAGAACCGGACAACCATGTGAGAGGTTTATATCTCACCACCTAGGATGCTTGGGGTGTGACCAACATCAACCATGTGAGGGGTTTATACCTTGCCACCAGGGTGTCCGGGTGTGAACGGCATCCCCCATCCTAAGTTGGGGTTATAGATTGGTTGGATCATGCATACACATATGATATCTACTATTAGTATAGAGTTACTTAAACATGTTTTGACTTCACTTTGATCATGCATCCTCATATTGTTATTCATAATGCCTATGAAACTATTTCTTGTATTTCGATTGTGTCCTTGTTTATTGTTGTGTTGCACCCCGCATACTTAGTACATTCCAAGTACTAACGCATATTTTGCCTACATGATGTCACCATGTAGGGACCGGAGCTACTCTTGATCCTTCTCTCCATTCACGTGGCTAGTACGACGCTTATCCGAGTTTGTTGGTGAGTCCTGAATGATTCGAGGGCTATGTTATGTTTCCTACTCCTATGTTTTGAGACTTTAGCTTGCAATTGTATTTTGACTATGAGGGGAGCCGGTAGAATGTCATGGCCCCGTCCTATCTCTGTATGTAGAGGTGTGCGTTGGACAAGTATTTTGTAAATGAGCTTGACTCTTATTCTATGATGTCATTTTGAAATGGTTTGCCCTTAGTCCCTATTTCCCGTTAATTAATGTTGAATGTACTTCCGCAACCGATGAAGTGTGATGACAAGTTTGAGAGGCTTGTTTGGGGTTCCTTCGGGTTCCTCATTCGCCATGTCACGTCTAGGCCCTAGGCTTGGGTCGTGACACTAGAGTAGAGACTGATAAGGATTCTGAGAGAGTTTATGGACTGACACCGAAGTTTACTACTATATAAGGAGTTACAAAGGAAAGAGTAGCCTCTGGATTTAACAAAGAATAAACATCTAAATGAAATACTCACAACATACCAGTAACCACATCAAGAGAATCTTGCTGATCCTGGCGAGTCTGGAGAGCATACAACTTGTTCTGGCACTGACCGCCACATATACCAGATGAAGTACCCTGCTGAGTCGGGCAACCTTCTGGTGCTGCTGAAGTTGTAGACCGAGCCTTACCATTATTACCTACTTGTCCCTATTTAGAAGAAGGGAAATCCCTCAATCTGTGACCAGTCTGACCACATCCAAAACATCCATCTTTTCCTGCAAGACACTCGCCCGAATGGTTCTTACCACACTTTGGACAAGTTGGGTGGTCCTAGTAACTCAAACACTCCCCTGACACTTAGAGCCTATTGCCCTACCTTTATGATCTTGTCGAAAAATGGAGGATGGAACACTAGCTGATGAAGGTGTTGGGGCTGAAGACCTTTGGTGAAACTACGAGAGATTTCCACCATCCGATTTCTGTTGAGAATACTCATTGTTACATGTCCTAGCCTTTTTGTTATCCTTAGACTATTCCATAAGATTATCTCCCTCAACCTGCTGAGCATGAGTGATGACCCTAGAGATGTTCAAATCTTCCAACAACATAGCATTTATACACTCAGTCCTCACCAAGTCAGATACCCCAAAAAGAAACTTACTCATTTGCGCCCTCGAATTGGCAACCATATGTGGAGCATACCTAGAGAGATGGGTGAAGTTAAGTTCATACTCTTGGATTTTCATGAAACCTTGCCTCAAATTCATGAACTCCTAAGCTCTTGGTAAGAACTTGTCAAGAAAAGATCCAGTAAAACAATCCCAAGTAACCGGAGTTGCATTCTCACCCATGTTGTCTTTCCACTGTGTAAACCATATGTGAGCCACATCCTTAAGCTAATAGGAAGAAAACTATACCCTATCATATCACGTCACTTGCATCACTCCAATGATTTTCTTGACCTCATCAATGAAGTTCTAGGGATCCTCACCAATATGCGACCATAGAAACACAGGTGGGTTCAGCCAAACAAAATTGCAGACCCTAGCTGTGTAATACCCCGGTAACTAGTAAGTTGAGCTAGAGAGTTCTAGAGCTTTTCGTAAGAGTTTGGAGTGTGGTATGAGCATTAAAAACCACAAAAATAATTCCCGTACTTAGAATGGAGGTTTTAGGGGATAAACGTCGAGGTACGACCTCCCAAGGACCACCCAAGGGGTCCTTGAGGAGGACCTCAAAACAGCAAAAGCTGTCAATTTGCAGCCATCTATGCTTGCCACCTACTGGCCGTAGATGGACCCACACCCCATAGGTTGAGGTCTTGGGTCAAGGCCTATGTTGGCTTGCAACTTGTGGCCTCTGACCAGCACCTACGGAGGTGCAGTACGCTCCGTGAACCCACCCACGGTCCGTGGGTGTGGGTTTCGTGAATAAGAGCAGATTTCCAACTTTAATTTTTATGTTAGGGGTTTGGGGGTAAATTAGTAATTAGTTAGGGGTTAAGGGAGGTCGGTTAGTTTGTTAGTAAACCACCTATATAAGCCTAACAGACCCCTAAACTAAATCAATTAATTCATTCATCAACGAACCCCAAATTCTCTCCAAATAATTCTCTCTCTAGAAGTGAAGAAGAAGAAAAGAAAGAGGGGCATATTTTCCTCCATTGTTTCAAGCTTTATTAGGGATTTGAATTAAGGTATGTTAGCTTATTCAACTATGGGTTCTTCCACCCATAGAGCCCCTTAGGTTTCCCCCCAATTGTGAAGTCAAAAACCCAATTCTAGCTAGAGTTTCCTTCTACATTGTGGGTAGGGTTAAGATATGATACCAATCTAGTGGATAATACCAAATTATAATTTTATTGGCATTGAATTATGATATTATGATGAATTTATTTGATTTTCATGGTAAACCCTAGTTTATTTGATGAACTTGATATTTTGTGGGTTTATGCCATAAGAGGTGAAATTGAAAGTTCATAGGTGATCTTCTTAAATCAATGTCATGTGTAGTAATTGGTGAAGGTTAGACACACATAATCATGAATTGAACTAGACCTTATTGAATATTATTGATCTTGACTTGTAAATGTGAAATTGAACCCTTATGATGAATTGTGTCTAGAATCACCTAATAATAAAGAATGTGATTGAATGCCTTGTAGTGTAGGTTCGTAGTATCTTTCCATGATGTAGAGTTATTGAGAATGAAGAGTCATAGTTGTGAATGTTGATCACTAGGGCTTTAGAGTGAATCTAACATGAATAACTATATATGCTAAGGCTTTGAGAGTAAAATCTACATGTGAATAGAAGGCTAATGAATGGTAATGTGATGAAAAATATTTACCTACCTAATTCACCTTATGAATCATCGATGGTAGGAAGTGATAGAATCACTTAACTCATGATGATATCCTTGTCTAATGTAGAATTCTAGACATGATGTTAGGCATGAATATGAAGTTAACATGAATGACTTCTCACATAGTAATGGTTTTAGGGTAGAAGGGCTTCTCTTACCTAATTAAACCTAAGGCTATAGAGCCTTCATACCTAGGTCATCTATGGTGATAGTTGCTCACACAATGGTCTAAAGAGGTATTAGCATGGATTGGTTGTCAAGGACATCATTCCATAAACTTGAGTCAAAGTAGAGACTTAATGATTAGCTTGTAAGATTAAGGCCTAGCGCCGAGTGGATATTGAAATGAAAAGGACGTTCCCACCTAGTTGAGTTTGGGCTTTAAACATTGGATATCTCACCTAGAATAGTTCGAATTTCCCAACGTGTGTTTCGTGAGATGGAACCCTTCAGCTAGTGGAGTTTTGGGTTTCTAGTAGCAATCTCTATATCCCATAACTACGTTCCCCGTAGGAAAGTTAGCTAGTTGATCCAACTAAGCTAACAAACTAGTTCTACCTTAGGCAAGTGGACCAACCCTTGATGATGTGGGTAACACCTTGAGAGATCATATGATAGCTAATATGTTCTCATGTCGGTTAAGGCTATATCCCAATTAAATAAGATTAGTAATGAACTAAGATTGTGTTCAATGTAGCATCTGCTAGAGTTCAAACCACATGGGCTAAGATTATGCATAATGTAGCATCTCCTAGAACCCAATACAAGTAGTGGTCTAAGATTGTGCTTGAAGGAGCATCTCCAAGAGATCAAACTTAATGAACTAAGATTGTGTTCAATGTAGCATCTGCTAGAGTTCAAACCACATGGGCTAAGATTATGCATAATGTAGCATCTCCTAGAATCCAATACAAGTAGTGGTCTAAGATTGTGCTTGAAGGAGCATCTCCAAGAGATCAAACTTAATGAACTAAGATTATGCTTGTGGAAGCATCACCTAGAGTTTAACCTTAGTGAACTAAGATTATGCTTTAAGTAGCATCTCCTAGAGTTCAAGCTTGATGAACTAAGTTGTACATAATGTAGTATATCCTAGTGTTCCAAGTAATGAGGAACTAAGATAGTCTTAGTGAAGTACCTCATAGTGTTAAAGAGTATAAATGGACGTAGACATACTTAAGGTAGTATCGCATAGGGTCCATGTTAATAATGATCCTAGACATGCTAAAAGAAGAATCCCATAGAGTTCAACCTAATAATGAACTTAGATTTTCTTAAGGTAGTACCTCATAGTGTTCTAATGTCTAAAGAGAGAAACTATGTTCCAACCCAAGAAGCATTAGGATGTGGACCTAAAAGTTAACTAAGATTATGCTTAATGTAGCATCTCCTAGAGTTCCAAGTTGATGAACTAAGATGTACCTAGTATAGTATCTCTTAGGGTTCAAAACAATGAGGAACTAAGATAGACTTAGTTAAATGTCTCCTAGTGTTCCTATGTTTCCAAAAGGGGCTAGTCTCAAATTAAGGTACATGAGTAAGATGACCTAAAAAAGTAGTTAGTATGAGAGTTAGTATGAGAGGTAGTATGGGATGCCATTCATGCATTGCACAAGTATGACTAAAGGTTACGTAATGAGTGTTGTCTTACATGAGTTATGCTTAATGAATTGTTGCTATAGATGCCTTCCAAGATGTGATTGACTAAAGGTGATAGTTCCCTTTTCTACATGAAGTAAGCCAATAGTGAGACCAGAGGAGGGTGAATATGACTAGGATGACTTCAAGGTTATGCTTAGTGTGAAGGGTAGTATGTGATTCCTTTCATGCATTGCACAAGTGTTCTCTGAGGTTACTTAGGAGTATGGTGCCCTTATGGTAGAAAATCTTAAATTCCTGACCATGTGTATAGAATATGATTAAGATGGCCAAAAGGGATACTTGGCTTGGGTGTTATTATGTGTTGCTATTCATGCTTTGCACATGTACGCTTTTGAGGTTACTTCAGAATAGTTCTATTATGGTATAGATGACTAAGAGTTAAAGTAATGATTATATGATGCTTATGTTGGAGACTTTGCTTATTATGATTATGATATTGTCTCTTATGCTTATGGTTTATGTTTCATGAAGTATATCATATGATTTTGGATTATGTCCTATATTGACTAACCATTGTCTTATACTCTTATGATTATGCTAGCTAACATATTTAGTACATTTTGTACTAACGCATGCTTTGCCTAGATTCTAATCAAATATAGGGTTTGGAGACTTGAGTTCTATCTAGAAGCTAGGTTTCCTAAGGAGCTAAGGAGTTGAAGATCTTGGTGAGTCCTCATAGCTTCAAGGACAAAACCCACCATTTCCTTTATGTCGTTATTTCAATTTTTGAGACTATTGTATGGGTTTTGTCCCAAGAGTTTATTCTAAAGTTGTATTAGATGGTTTGAGACAAAGTATAGAAAGACTTCCTATTTTCTATTATCTTATATTCATGATATGCTAAGGGGTTGTGTGAGACCCCTTGGGGGTCAAGTACACCGTGTTACTTCTAGGGTATACCCCTGGGTTGTGACAAACTTGGTAATCAGAGCACAAGGTTTAGAATGGTTCTAGGATTGTCTCAAGCCACGTCTAGTAGAGTCTTATTCATAAATGTAAAGCGCGCCACATTTATGAATAGGAGGATATTGGATGTTTAGGAAATCTCAGTTCTTCATTCTCTAAGTCGTGCCATAGAGTTTGGTTTTAGTAAGCCATTCTTCTAATTCGTGCCCATTATTTTTAGGGTATGGCTAATACTAGGGCAAATGCTAGGATAGGTGAGGAAGGCAATGAGGAGCAAGAGGTTCCTCCCAAGGTCTGCAAGGTCCTCAAGTTCCTCAAGCTCCTAATGATGAGGGGGCTATTACAAATGTAGAAAAAAGGACGGATCTCCAAATATTGACCCAAGCAATGATTACCCAAGTCAATAGGGATACTAGAACTCATGAGAACCCTAATGTGAGCACCGTGGCTTCAAGGTTGAGAGATTTCACAAGAATGAACCCTC
>NW_006239009.1:741223-814248 GCF_000226075.1 Solanum tuberosum | reverse complement strand
CTCTTATGATTATGCTAGCTAACATATTTAGTACTAACGCATACTTTGCCTACATTCTTATTAAATGTAGGGTTTGGAGATTGAGTTCTACTCTTGGAGATAAGTTGCAAGGAGTTGAAGATCTTGGTGAGTCCTCATAGCTTCAAGGACAAAACCCACCATTTCCTTTATGTCGTTATTTCAATTTTTGAGACTATTGTATGGGTTTTGTCCCAAGAGTTTATTCTAAAGTTGTATTAGATGGTTTGAGACAAAGTATAGAAAGACTTCCACTTACTTTTATGAAAATGACTTCGATTGTAAAAAGTTTTAAATTTTCCGTATTTTTGTTCTATTATCTTAAGTTCATGATATGCTAAGGGATTGTACCCCTAGGTCGTGACAAACTTGGTAATAAGAGCACAAGGTTTAGAATGGTTCTAGGATTGTCTCAAACCACATCTAGTAGAGTCTTGTTCATAAATGTGAAGCGTGCCACATTTATGAATAGAAGGCTATTGGATGTTTAGGAAATATCACTATTTCTTTCTCTAAGTCGTGCCATAGAGTTTTCTTTAGTAGTCCCTTGTTCTAATCCATTCCCGTTGTTTTCTGGGTATGGCTAATACAAGGGCAAATGCTAAGAGAGGTGAGGAAGGCAATGAGGAGCAAGAGGTTCCTCCCAAGGTCTGCAAGGTCCTCAAGTTCCTCAAGCTCCTAATGATGAGGGGGCTATTACAAATGTAGAAAAAAGGACGGATCTCCAAATATTGACCCAAGCAATGATTACCCAAGTCAATAGGGATACTAGAACTCATGAGAACCCTAATGTGAGCACCGTGGCTTCAAGGTTGAATGATTTCACAAGAATGAACCCTCCTATGTTCTTTTGTTCCAAAGTAGGTGAAGATCTTCAAGACTTTATGGAAGAGGTTTACAAGATAATAGATGCCATAGGGGTGACATCTATAGAGAAAGTGGAGCTATCCTCCTACCTATTGAAGGATGTGGCCCAAGTATAGTATACTCAATGGAAAATGAATAGGCCGGTAGAGGTGGGTCCCATAGATTGGGAGGGGAAGAAAGCATTTCTTAATAGGTTCTTTCCCCGAGTGATGAGGGAAGTTAAGTTTGAAGAATTTATCAACCTTCGTCAAGGAGGTATGACTGTTCAATAATATTCTCTAAAATACACTAAGTTGTCCAAGTATGCTCCGTCTTTGGTGGCGGATTTTAGGGATGAGATGAATAGGTTTGTGACGGGTGTGTCTAGATTGGCAAAGAAAGAATGTCGTTCGGCAATGCTTCATGACAACATGGATATATCCCGTCTTATGGTGTATGCTCAACAAATGGAGGATGAGAAACTCCAAGACAAGAATAGAGAAGTGAAGAGACCTAGAACCGGTGACGGGGATTTCTCCAATGCTAGTTCCGATGGATATGGTCAACCTAGGACCCAACAAAAACTTTCCAACCAACAGAGGGTGTCTGAACCTAAACACCAAAGAGGGAGTAATAGTGAATCCGTGTTGCTTAAGCCTACTTGCTCCAAGTGTGGAAGTAAGCATTGTGTTAGTGTCTAGCCGAAAAGGAAGGATGTTATGGTTGTGGTGATGAGGGTCACAATAAGAGAGATTGTCCAATCCTTAGTGCTAGAGGGAGAGAGTCCAAGCAAGTTTTTCTTAGGGGGGATCCCAATGCTCCCAAGTAAGCATAGGTTCTAAGTTCTCAAACTAGTGGTGATCAAGAGTGACCTTCTTATGTGGCTACCGGTATGTTTTAAAGCTTTATTTGATTCTGGTATTATTTGGTCTTTTGCGGCTTAATATGCTAGACTTTGAAGTTGTCTTTAGTATGAATGATATTTAGAAGAGTTTGTGTAGGATTACTCCCAAGGGGGAGATAGTATGCCTATCTAGTAGGGTTATTGCGTGTTTATGAGTTGCCATGATTTCCTAATATCCATGTTCATGAAAATGCTTAGGTCTTGTTAGAAATGACTTATATGCATTGTTTTCCTCATGTTGTAGTGCATTTGAGACAAATTGCATCTACACTTCATGTGATGAGTTAATGAGCATGCCTTAGTTTGGAGTTGAAAGATTCTTCCTTGAATAAATGAATTTTGAGAGTAAATTTCATTTAGGCTCCATGAGTATATATTGAGCATGTTTTAGTTAGGAGATGTTAGTTCCTCCTTGAGAATGAGTAAATAAAGAATTTCATGCATTCTGGGTTGGTAGATGTAGTTCCTACTCCCTTGTGTTGCATTGAATATGTTTAGTTTGGAATTTAAGTTTCTGTCTTGGTTATGTGTACTTAGATGTATTGCATGGTCTAGAGTTGTGACTTTAAGAAGTGTTTATAATCGTCATTCGAGGACGAATGATCCCAAGGGGGAGATATTGTAATACCCCGGAAACTAGTAAGTTGAACAATAGAATTCTATAACTTTTCGTAAGAGTTATAGAGTGTTGTATGCGGATTAAAAATCACAAAAATGATTCCCATACTTAGAATGGAGGTTTTCGGGGCTAAACGTTGAGGTACGATCCCCCAAGCGGTCCTTGAGGAGGACCTCAAAACAGCCCCAAAAGCTGTCAATTTGCAGACACCTACGCTTGCCACCTACTGGCCGTATATGGACCCACGACCCGTGGGTTGGGGTCGTGGGTCAAGTCCTGTGTTGTCCTGAAACTTGTGGCCTCTGACCAGCACCTACGGAGGTGCAGTACGCTCCGTGAACCCACCCACGGTCCGTGGGTAAGGGTTTCATGAATAAGGGCAGATTTACAACTTTAGTTTTTAAGTTAGGGGTTTGGGGGTTAATTAGTAATTAGTTAGGGATTAAGGGAGGCCGGTTAGTTAGTTATTACACCACCTATATAAGCCTAATAGATCCCTAAACTAAATCAATTAACTCATTCATCAAAGAACCCCAAATTCTCTCCAAATAATTCTCTCTCTAGAAGTGTAGAAGAAGAAGAAGAAGAAGAGAAGGAAGAGGGGAAGATTTTCCTCCATTTTTTCAAGCTCGATTAAGGCTTTTCATTAAGGTATGTTAGCATATTAATCTATGGGTTCTTCCACCCATAGAAAACCCCCTAGGTTTCCCCTAATTTAGAAGTCAAAAACCCAATTCTAGCTAGGGTTTCATTCTACATTGTGGGTAGGGTTTAGGTATGATTCAACTCTAGTGGATAATACCTAATTATGATTGTATTTTCATTGTATTATGATATTATGATGAATTTATGTGATTTCCATTGTAAACCCTAGTTTATTTGATGAAGTTGATATTTTGTGGGTTTATGCCATTAGAGGTGAAAGTGAAGGTTCATAGGTGATCTTCTTAAATCAATGTCATGTGTAGTAATTGTTCAAGGTTAGGAACACATCAGCATGAATTGAACTAGACCTTATTGAATATGATTGATCTTGACTTGTAAAGTTGAAATTGAACCCTTAGGATGAATTGTGGCTAGAATAACCTAGTAATAAATAATATGATTGAATGCCTTGTAGTATAGGTTCATAGTATGTTTCCATGATGTATAGTTATTGATAATGAAGACTCATAGTTTTGAATGTTGATCACTAGGACTTTAGAGTGAAGCTAACATGATTAACTATATATGCTAAGGCTTTAAAAGTAAACTCTACATGTGAATAGAAGACTAGTGGATAGTAATGTGATGAAAGATGTTTAACTGCCTAATTCACCTTATGAATCATAGATGGTAGGAAGTGATAGAATCACTTAAGTCATGATGATATCCTTGTCTAATGTAGAGTTGTAGACATGATGTTAGGTATGAAGATGAGCTTACCATAAAATACTTCTCACATAGTAATGGTTATAGGGTTGAAGGGCTTCTCTTACCTAATTTAACCTAAGGTTATAAAGCCTTCATACCTAGGTCATGGATGGTGATAGTTGCTCACACGTGGTCTAAAGTGGTATTAGCATGGATTGGTTGTCAAGGACATCTTTCCATAAACATGAGCCAAAGTAGAGACTTAATGATTATCTTGTGGGATTAAGGCCTATCACCAAGTGGATATTGAAATGAGATGGAAGTTCCCACCTAGTTGAGTTTGGGCTTCTATTGAGGTTCCAACCTAGTTGAGTTTGGGCTTCCAACATGGGATCTCTCACCTAGAATAGTCTGGATTTCTCAAAGTAGGTCTCATGATATGGAAGACTTCACCTAGTGGAGTTTTTGGTTTCAAGTAGGAATCTTCGTATCCCATAACTACGTGTCCCGTAGGAAAGTTATCTAGTGGATCCAACTAAGCTAACAAACCGGTTCTACCTTACGCAAGTGGACCAACCCTTGATGGTGTGGGTAACACCTTGAGAGATCATGTGATAGCTAATATGTTCTCATGTCGTTTAAAGTTATATCCCAATTAAACAAGATTAGTAAGGAACTAAGATTGTGCCCTAGAGTTCAAATCTCATGGGCTAATATTATGCATAATGTAGCATCTCCTAGAGTCCAATACAAGTAGTGGTCTAAGATTGTGCTTGAAGGAGCATCTTCTAGAGATCAAACTTAATGACCTAAGATTATGCTTGTGGAAGCATCTCCTAGAGTTCAACCTTAGTGTACTAAGATTATGCTTTAAGTAGCATATCCTAGAGTTCAAGCTTGATGAACTAAGATGTACTTAATGTAGTATATCCTAGGGTTCAAGGTAATGAGGAACTAAGATAGGCTTAGTGAAGTACCTCATAGTGTTCAAGAGTATAAATAAACTTAGACATACTTAAGGTAGTATCTCATAGGGTCCATGTTAATAATGAACCTAGACATGCTAAAAAAAGTATCTCATAGGGTTCAACAGAATAATTAATATAGATGTGCTTAAGGTAGTACCTCATAGTGTTCTAAGGTTTAAAGAGAGGAGCTAGGTTCCAACCCAAGAAGCATTAGAATGAGGACCTAAAAGTAAACTAAGATTATGCTTAATGTAGAATCTCCTAGAGTTCCAAGTTGATGAACTAAGATGTACCTAGTATAGTATCTCTTAGGGTTCAAAACAATAAGGAACTAAGATAGACTTAGTTAAATGTCTCCTAGTGTTCCTATGCTTTGAAAATGGGTTAGTCTCAAATTAAGGAAGACGAGTATGATGACCTAAAGAAGTACTTAGTATGAGTGGTAGTATGGGATGCCATTCATACATTGCAAAAGTATTACTAAAGGTTACCTAATGAGTGTTGTCTTACATGAGTTATGCTTGATGGATTATTGCTTCACATGCCTTCCAAGATGTGATTGACTAAAGGTGATATTTCCCTTGTCTACATGAGTAAGCGAATAGTGAGACCAAAGGAGGGTGAATATGACTAGGATGACTTCAAATTTATTCTTAGTGTGAAAGGTAGTATGGGATGCCTTTCATGCATTGCACAAGTGTGCTTTGGGGTTACTTAGGAGTATGTTGCCCTTATGGTAGAAAATCTTAAAGACTTGACCATATATATATACTATGATTATGATGACCAAAAGGGATACTTGGCTTGGGTGGTATTATGGTATGCTATTCATGCTTTTCACATGTATGTTGTTGAGGTTACTTGAGAATAGTTCTATTTTGGTATAGATGACTAAGTGTCAAGTAATGTTTATATGATGCTTATGTTGGAGACTTTACATATTATGATATTGTCTCTTATACTTTTGGTTTATGCTTCATGAAGTATATCATATGATTTTGGATTATGTCTTATATTGACTAAACCTTGTCTTATGCTCTTATGATTATGGTAGCTAACATATTTAGTACATTTTGTACTAACACATGCTTTCCCTACATTCTAATCAAATGTAGGGTTTGGAGACTTGAGTCCTATCTTGAAGCTAGGTTTTCTAAAGAGCTAAGAAGTTGAATATCTTGGTGAGTCATCATAGCTTCGAGGACAAAACCCACCATTTCCTTTATGTCTTTATTTCATGTTTTGAGACTATTGTATGTGTTGTGTCTCAAGAGTTTATTCTAAAGTTGTATTAGATGATTTGAGACAAGTTATAGAAAGACTTGCTCTTGCTTTTATGAAAATAACTTCGATCGTAAAAAGTTTTAAATTTTCCGTATTTTTTCTATTATCTTATGTTTATGATATGCTTAGGGCTTGTATGAGACCCCTTTAGGGTCAAGTACGCCATGTTACATCTAGGGTCTACCCCTAGGTCGTGACAAGCTACCACTGATCCACCACTAGCATTTGCAGGAGCTGGAACCTTCTAGTTGTTCTGATTAACTACACTCTGGGACAAAAGTTTAATTGCATTCTGAAACATTGCATTCAAAGCTTCCTGATCTGGGACTGGTGGAACTGCATCAGCATTGCGTGCATTAGAATTCCTATGATAAGCTCTACGAGGAGGCATGATTTGACAATGCATAACGATGGATTAGAAAGGAGATCGTACCAACGCAGAATAAGAATATAAAGAAAGTGAAGTTTTTTCCTAAAACACTTCGTAGTCTACCCCTTATAGGTGTGTGATATCGTTCAAATATACTTCTGGAAAAGAAATATAAACGATCATATGCAATATATTTTACCCAACTATGAGTCGGGGTCGATCACACAGAGAATATGCAAGAATATTGTCAATAGAAAATATTTAACTCAATAGTCGTTATATAAAAAAGGGGGGGATTTAAATTGAAATAAAATAAAAATAATAAAATGATAGCTTTGAACTAAGTATTTATTTATATTCAGATAATTAAAAGTAACTAGGAATGTGTTCCTCATAAGCTCATAACGAAGTAATCCTAATAATAGTAATCATTTTCTAGTGTATTACATGCAAAGTGATAAGTTAGGTAACTCTAAAATCCTTCGTCCGGGCATCTAGAGAATTTTCACCCCGCAACTTGGTCCGACTACGTGTGTATAATTTACTACCCTTACCTTTACCTCATATTAGACATCATAATCGATGTTTGGCTCAGTTATTATTTCGCACCAATCGACACTAGACTATTAGATAGTATCACACTAAATCTATGTTGATAATTTTTTTTTATTGGTTACCTCATTGGTCCGGTAAGTAACAACAAGGCGCGTTCTAACGTTGGCCACCATTAAAACTGTTATCTCCTTTATTCAGGTTAGTCAAAAATACAGAAACAGAAAAAAGATGAAGAAATAGACAGAATGAATTTTAATCCAAGTCTACAGAAACCACTGTGTCTCCTTAAGAAATTTAATCCCCTCACTGTACCCGAGGTTGCAGATTAATTCCTCCCAAGATAAAACGGATTAACCTGTTAAAGAAGTAGCGGTACCTCAAACTTCAATAACTTCAGCGAACGCAAGAACAACAACAAGAGCACACACAGACATAGTCGATCGACAATTTTATTTATGCAGGAAAATGTATGCAGAGAGGAAAAAAATTTTAGTGTTTGAAAAAACAAAAAAAATCTCTTATTGATAGCCATTTGTAGCAAGGAACGCGTCTGTTCAGAAAAATCTGTTCAGACCCGTTTGTTCCAGAACATTGTGTCCTTTGGGAAAAGTAACAGGATTACCGTTAGGGAAAAGTAACGACTTTTCGTAAAGTAACGACTTTTCGGAAGGATTACCATTACACGTGAATTTCAAATAAATTCAGTTGCGCCAAATAAATTCAGTTAGTTAACTAACATTCTGAATTAATTTATAAGAGAAAAGAAATGAATTAACAAGATTGATTAATATTATCAATCACATCATTTGCCAAATCCAAATCCAAATCCAAATCCAAAGCCGAAGCCGAGCGAGCGACGACGACGGCGCGAGGGGCACCTTCTTCTTAACCCTTTAAGAACTAAAGGAAGTGTTTCCTAATATAAGGACAACAATTTCCTCTCTTCTACCAATATGGTAAAAATGACTATTCATTTGCACTTTTGCAATGACTTTTCATTTTCCCTCCAAAATTGGTTCCCCCATTTTCATTGGTTCTTCCACTTTCCATTTTCTCTTTTTATTTCCCATTCACACCTTGCTAAACCCAACAATAAGCACATGTCAAAGCATTGTTTCATTTTTACTTTTATAGTGTGGTGATCATTTTTAGAACTTGTCAAAGCATTGGGTTCAATGCTAAAATCCTAAATACAATCTTGAACTAATAGAGTTATAAAATGTGAAAAATAGAATCCTCTGAATTATATGATTCAGATACTTGACAAAATGAACAGATAAAAGATTGGGATAGCTGAAATGATCTATTTCAAGATCAGATGATCCACCTCTTCGTCTGCTTGTATTAAAAAAAAAAAATAAGGAATGTATTACTAAAAATTTTAAAAATTGAATTCATAACATTTAAATATTAATTCGACTGTTTTATACCATAGAAATAAACTAAACATACATAATGGAATCTTGATTTATCAACATTATTATTAGAATAATTTCTTAATTTGGGTGGTTGATATTGAAATAAATTTTACCCCTTTCTTTTTCAGAGTCCTAATTGAATTATGTAGGACCTTAAATTAAATTTCACCTCCATTATAGTTTTCCAGTTTGTGGTACAAAGACTGGCATGTGATATTGTCATAAATTTGATTTATTGTTACTTTGAGTAACCTAATGTGTACAAATTAAAAGCCTAAAAAAAGCTATATGTAATGACAAATTTAAATATGCCATACAAAATCTTGAGTATTAGAGAAAATAATGTCAGAAGCGTCATCTTTAAATGAATTTTATAGTGTGTAGTTTAGATTTTATCGTGACTTTAATGTAGATTTCGAACACTGAATGAGAAACTTAAAAACAGAATATGCCACAGAAAGATAATGAGATTGTGAGATTGTAAAGCAATTGGTGTAACTACATAATCACAACGTACAAAAAAAGTTTTACAAAAAGGATAAAATGTATTTTTAAATTATGTGAAACTTAATAAAAATGGTATGTTAATAGTTTGATCCAAAAATGATTTTCTAATCAGTACTTCAGTTAAGAAATATTCCTATTATTAGTTTTGGGCCAAAAAGGTATATTCATAATAAATATATTGTTTCTTTTCTTTTTAAACACGTTCTTTTACAATGCTAGACCGTTAGGAGTTTTGTGAATCTTTATTCCCAATATTAAATCGGCTACTCCTAGATCTTTCATATCAAACTTACTAGCAAGCATACGCTTAGTAGCTTTTATATTGGCAATGTCCTTGCTCATTATCAGCATGTCATCCACATATAGGCATACAATGACTTCCTGATCCGTAGTGTCTTTAATGTAAACACATTTATCACACTCATTGATCTTAAATCCATTTGACAACATGGTTTGATCAAACTTTGCATGCCATTGTTTCGGTGCTTGTTTTAGTCCATAAAGTGACTTAACAAGTTTGCATACTTTCTTTTCTTTGCCGGGAACTACGAAGCCCTCAGGCTGTTCCATGTATATTTCTTCCTCCAGCTCTCCATTTAAGAATGCGGTTTTCATATCCATTTGATGGATTTCAAGACCGTATACTGCAGCTAGGGCAATTAACATCCGAATTGATGTAATCCTAGTCACTGGCGAGTATGTGTCAAAATAATCAAGACCTTTTTTCTGTCTAAAGCCTTTGACAACAAGTCTTGCTTTATATTTGTCAATAGTTCCATCATCTTTCATCTTCTTTTTGAAGATCCATTTTGAACCCAAGGGTTTGTTCCCTGGAGGAAGATCAACCAACTCCCAGGTATGATTGCTTAAGATTGATTCAATCTCACTATTGACAGCCTCCTTCCAAGAGGTTGAGTCGCTAGACAACATCGCTTCTTTGAATGTTTGAGGCTCACTTTCAAGAAGGAATGTTACAAAATCAGATCCAAATGAAGTAGCTGTCCTTTGACGTTTACTGCGCCTTGGACTCTCTTCATTGGTTTCATTTTCTTTTGGTTCTTCTTGAGGTTGTTTAGACCTTCCACTAGATGACTCAAGTCTAGTTTTATACGGATAGATATGTTCAAAAAATTCAGCATTATCTGATTCCATTACCGTATTATCATGAATATCCGGATGTCCGGACTTATGAACCAAAAATCGACGTGCCTTACTATTTGTGGCATATCCAATGAATACACAATCCACAGTCTTAGGCCCTATTTTCACCCTCTTAGGTATAGGAACCTGGACTTTGGCAAGACACCCCCACACTTTGAAATATTTCAAGTTGGGTTTTCTACCTTTCCATTTCTCATATGGAATAACATGTGTCTTCGTGTGAGGCACTCTATTGAGTATTCGATTTGCTGTAAGGATAGCCTCCCCCACAAGTTTTGTGGTAAACCTGAACTTATAAGTAAGGCATTCATCATTTCCTTTAAAGTTCGGTTTTTCCTTTCTGCAATTCCATTAGATTGTGGAGAGTAAGGAGCAGTAGTTTGATGGATTATTCCATTTTCCAAGCATATTTCTGCAAATGGAGATTCATATTCTCCACCTCTATCACTTCTGATCATTTTGATCTTTCTATCCAACTGATTTTCAACTTCAGTTTTATATTGCCTAAATGCATCTATTGCTTCATCCTTACCATTTAGCAAATAGACATCACAATATCTAGTGCAATCGTCAATAAAAGTTATGAAATACTTTTTTCTACCACGTGTTGGTGTTGACTTCATGTCACAAATGTCAGTGTGAATCAGTTCTAAGGGATATGAATTCCTTGCAACAGATTTATAAGGATGCTTAGCATACTTAGATTCAACGCAAACTTGACATTTTGATTTATTGCACTCAAATTTAGGCAAAACATTTAAGTTAATCAGTTTTCGCAAGGTTTTGTTATTAACGTGTCCCAAACGTTCATGCCATAAACATTTAGACTCAAGCAAGTAAGAAGAAGCAGAATCTTTATTCATATCAACTGCAATTACATTGAGTTTAAAAAGGCCCTCAGTGAGGTAACCTTTTCCTACATACATCTCATTCTTACTTACTACAACTTTATCAGAAACAAATACACATTTGAATCCATTCTTAGTCAGAACTGGTATAGAAACTAGGTTCTTTCGCAATTCCGGAACATACGAGACCCTGTTCAAAGTCACCACCTTGCCTGATGTCATCTTTAGGAGGATCTTGCCAGTTCCTTCCACCTTTGCAACAGCGGAATTTTCCATAAACAACTTCTCGTCTGTAGGTGCTGGAGTATATGATGAAAATAATTCTTTGTTGGCACAAACATGGCATGAGGCACCAGAATCTATCCACCATTCTCTTGGATTTCCAACCAAGTTGCATTCTGAAAGCATTGCACAGAGATCGTCCATTTCTCCTTTGGATTCAGCCAAATTTGCTTGATCCTTCTTCTTGTCCTTCTTGGGACCCTTGCATTCAGTAGCCTTATGACCACGTTTGCCACAGTTGAAGCAGCTTCCATTGAATTTCTTATTAGGAGGATTGCTCTTTGGACCATATGCTTTCTTTCTTTTCTTTGATTTTGTGGGATCTTCTTCAACAATATTTACTCCTGATATTGCTGAATTACCACGCGACCTCTTTTTTGCGGCCTTGTTATCCTCTTCGATTCTCAGCCTTACCATGAGATCTTCAACAGTCATCTCCTTGTGTTTATGTTTCAAGTAGTTTTTGAAGTCCTTCCACAATGGAGGTAACTTCTCTATAATGGCAGCCACTTGAAAAGCATCATTCACAACCAATCCTATGTCAAAGATTATGTGAGTATTAAGAATAAACTTAATTTTTCCAACATAGGTATTAAATAAATTTATACCTTCAGCAAGGAGATCATGGATTATGACCTGCAATTCTTGAACTTGGGTGACGACGGTCTTACTGTCTATCATCTTATAGTCCAGAAACTTTGCCACAATAAACTTCTTCATTTCGGCATCCTCTGTTTTGTACTTCTTTTCTAAAGCATCCCAGAGTTCTTTTGAGGTTTTGACATTACTATACACATTGTACAGGTCATCCTGCAGGCCACTCAGAATATAATTTTTACACAAAAAATCAGAATGTGTCCATGCTTCTGTTACCGTGAATCGTTCTTCAGGCGGAGTTTCATCCGACATAACAGGAACGTTCTCATTAATGAACCTCTGCAGACTCAATGTAGTTAGATAGAAGAACATCTTTTGCTGCCATATCTTGAAGTCGACTCCAGAAAACTTTGTAGGTTTCTCAGCCGGTGCTAGGGCAGCATTTGAACGATTGTGTGCAACCGATGTTGTTGCAGCACTTACTGTTCCAGCATTTACTTGACTTGAATTAGTCATTTTTCTGTCACAAATGGCAGACAATTTAGTATGTGAAATACTACTAGTGAAGAACAAATCCTTACACAGACTGTTTCTGATTTAACGATAAAAGTTTTTATGTTCTTTTAATCGTTAACCGAATGAATTTTAAAAAATCAAACAGAGTAGAAAACCATAAAGGTTTTAATCTGTAGAATCCTAAAATACATAAACTATTAAATTTCTTAAGATTGTTATCTCCTGTATTCAGGTTAGTCAAAAAATACAAAAACAGAAAAAAGATGAAGAAATAGACAGAATGAATTTTAATCTGAGTCCACAGAAATCACTGTGTTTCCTTAAGAAATTTAATCCTTTCACTGTACCCGAGGTTGCAGATTAATTCCTCCCAAGATAAAATGAATTAACCTGTTAAAGAAGTAGCGGTACCTCAAATTTCAATAACTTCAGCGAACGCAAGAACAACAACAAGAGCACACACAGACTTAGTCGATCGACAATTTTATTTATGCAGGAAAATGTATGCAGAGAGGAAATTTTTTTCAGTGTTTGAAAAAACGAAAAAGATCTCTTATTTATAGCCATTTGTAGCAAGGAACGCGTCTGTTCATAAAATCTGTTCAGACCCGTTTCAGTTGCGCCAAATTAATTATGTTAGTTAACTAACATTCTGAATTAATTTATAAGAGAAAGGAAAATTTTGTCCAAAAATATTATCACATCATTTGCCAAATCCAAATCCGAAGCCGAAGCCGAAGCCGAGCGAGCGGCGAAGACGGCGCGAGGGTCACCTTCTTCTTAACCCTTTAAGAACTAAAGGAAGTGTTTCCTAATAAAAGGACAACAATTTCCTCTCTTCTACCAATATGGTAAAAATGACTATTCATTTGCACTTTTGCAATGACTTTTCATTTTCCCTCCAAAATTGGTTCCCCCATTTTCATTGGTTCTTCCACTTTCCATTTTCTCTTTTTATTTCCCATTCACACCTTGCTAAACCCAACAAAAAAAACTTCTAGACGAAAGATTATCAATGCATGCTTCAACACTATTCACTAATTACTTAGTTATTATTCATACTTTGTTAATTGCTTATGGTTCCCACAACCCTAGATATGAAAGTTAGTTACTCATTATCTCAAAAACACAATCAAAATTTATTAAAATAAATATGCTTGTGTTAATCATAAAAAAATTAGGAACAATAGCTAGACTATCCTTTATTAATCACGAATAAAAATAAATAATGAAGGAGAAGAAAGAATAAACCACAATTCTCTGGCCTCCAAGGCGGCTCTTCCAAAGTTTTTAAGCTAGAAGAAAATTTATATTGTGTCTTGTATCATGGTTCTTCGCTTTTTCCAAATAATTATTTCTATGCACTATTTATAGATGTAAGAAACGCTAAATAAAATAATTTATTCCAAACAAATTAGGAAATCAAAACCCGGAAGGAATTGATTTCCGTAACTTATTTGATGTTTCTGGAATATTTTGTTGCCGCCGCCTTCCAAATAATTAGATGGCCTTCGCTGCTGACACGTGGCAGTCATAAGCCTAATTCAAATTGAATTGGCGTTCATCTTTGCACCATATATAGAAATATATTATTTTAATAAATTTAATCCATTAAGCTGTCTGTTTGATTTCCTTCTTCAACCTTCCATCTTTAATTCGTTTTAGATCCAAACTTCTTCATTTTTCCACCAATTTAATCCTAAAAATAAAAGATACCATTTAACACAATTCATAAAATTCATGCTTAAAAAGAATAAATATAAATAATAAATGGAAGGAAATAATGATTAAAAAATATGTATTTTTAGCCTCACATCAACACCCCACACTTAAACTTTTGTTCGTACTCGAGCAAACATTAGAAGTCATCCCAAAAAATCATACTAGCAATGTCATTACTTTTGTTAATACAGACAATTAGGCCATATACCAATTTCAAAATATCAACTACACTTCTCAATCATTATGCAAGACATACAAATAAACAACAAACCTCTAACCTCCTAACCTCAAAGAAGGACTATGAACTCATCAAATTTAAGTTTGTTCACCTACTCTCATCAAAGAAAGATAATAAAATAACCTATCTATCATGAAAAAAGTGCCCTCACAAGAATAAATAGTCCACACACTCAAATCAAAAGCTTGAATATAAATTAAGGACTTAGCATCAAAGAACACTCTCACACTCACAATGAAAATTCACATGTATGCACAAAGAACCATAGGCTTGCCCATTATGTCCATCTCCACTAATTAAGCATGCTTAAATAGAATTAAATAGGACTTTTACGGGTTGTAATATAGTCTAGGAGACGGGTAGGAAAACTATATAATAGTGACTTACACTTTCTTAAGCACTTTGCAATTTTAGACTTCATCACCCATTATTTTCAGCCCTCTCTTCAATATTTATTTCATAAGTAATTCTCATCATCTCAAGAATGCTTCAATCATTTTTTTTGTATTTTTTAAAATCTTTTTTTAGTTTTCTTTGATAATAGCCACCCTCAACTTACATATTTTACATGCGTTAAGGTGCACGATGTCCTTGGAAGGACCAGGGCCATTATCAAGGTAACTTTTTTTTTATTTCACATTCTCTTTTTTTTTTCTTATCACATTCTTTCAAAGAGGGATTTTAAGAACTTTGTAGCTATCATTGATTACCTTTTCACTCAACCATCTCTTTTTCTCAGAATTGATAATTAGAACAATTCTATGATATAATGCTCAAGGAAGCAAGGTGCAAAAACAATGGATTCAACAAAATAGTTTAGGGAGAAATATGGTTACAAAAAAAAAGCTACAGGCTCAAAAGTGCTAACTAGTGATAAAATATCTGAAAAGGCTAAAATTTAGCAGACAAATCAAAGAAAGCCTATTATCATCTCTTAAACAAAGTAACACTTTTTATTTCGCTTCAATAACATGCAGGGCAAGTTCTAGACTAAGATGCAAAACATGGAATTAACAAAATCTCACCACACATGGCACAAGTATCAATCAAGATGGATCAATTCCACTTCTAAGAGAGACATGATCATAACAGACTACAAAATAAAATAAGTTATATACAAAGTCACAACTATGAGCTTAGATGTCAAAATGTTTGCAATTTCACTAGCAATCAAGCATTTACAAGAAAGTACTACTCAAATTTAGGCCCAAATAGTAAGTATCACATAATTCAAAAGAATTTTTTCTTTTATCTCCAAAAAAACAAAAATAAAAGTAAAATTTATTCCTAAAAGAATAAAAGACACTCGGTTCAAAGGGACTATCCTCAGAAAAAGAACCGAAAACAAAAGCCAAGGAACCCATCCTAAAAAAAAACTCAATAAAACGGTACAAACTAAAAATTCATACCTCCACCCCACACTTAAAAAGATGTTATAACCCCAAAACATTAAATAAAATTACCGGAGGCCTTTAGGCCTAGCTAGAAGAATGTTCTCTTAATTTTCATCAAGGATCGTCACCCCACACTTAAGCTCAAACATGTTCCTTTTTTTTTGGGTACTCATACTTCTCCTAATCTGCAAAAGCAAAAAAAAAGTGATACTAATAAAATAAAATAAGAAGTTACACTACTAATTGGGTTGCCTCCCACTAAGCGCTTAATTTAACGTCACGGCACGACACCATCAATTTTACTATTTTTCTTTCCACTTTGAAGAGATGAATTGCACCCCTAATTTCACATCAACTTTTCTATTACGCTCAAGGGGTGGTGGTATAAAAATAAAGGTCCCAAGCAATAGATATCGAATTATGCACTTCTTGGATCCTAAGTGAGGAATGTAATTCTCTGATGTTGGAAGAATAAATTCAAGAATATAGACACATTGTTCCTCCTCCATACACTCTTCTATAGGCTCAGATGACTCGATTAATTTCTCATCATCTAAACATAATGTGCAAAAATGATTGGAATGAGGTCCAATGCGCCCTAACTTATGAATTGTATTATTTTTTACACCCTCATGTGTACACGTACTAGAGTTTTTAAAAATTATATTATCCACTTCATTACATAACTCTAGCGCACTCTTCTCAACAATGACAACATCAATAAAAGTATGATCAAGCAATTGGCCTTCAACCTTTAGATCTTCAAGTTGACTTATAAGTATTTTTTCTTCCTCACACATATTATTACTAAATTGTTGGGTGTCATATGATTTAATCTTTTCAGTCAACTCAAAATTTACTTTCTTGAGAACCCAATAATAGGTATCTTCATCAATCATGCACTTAAATATTGATTTATAACACAGTATCAATAAATCTTCCAAGTCCCCACACAACTTATTTTGTTGAGAAATTATTAGCTTATAAGAATCCATAATGTCAGTAGTACAAAATTTGCAAGAACACTTAACACTACATACTTTTTCAGATGACATCTGAAGAAGAGTAAAATATATAATAAAGATAACTAAATTAAAACAAATAATTAAATAAAAGGACTACAAGTCAAAATAAATACTAAAGACAATTTCTAAGCCATATTCCCCAGCAGCGGCAACATTCTTGATAACGTTCAAATATACTTCTTGAAAAGAAATATAAACGATCGTATACAATATATTTACCCAACTATGAGTCGGGGTCCCACAGAGAATATGGAAGAAAATTGTCAATAGCAAATATTTAACTCAATAGTCGTTATATAAAAAAGGGGGGGGGATTTAAATTGAAATAAATAAAAAATAAAAGAATAAGCTTTGAACTAAGTATTTATTATATTCAGATTATTAAAAGTAACTAGAAATAGTGTTCCCCATAAGCTCATAACGCAGTAATCCTAATAATAGTAATCCTTTTCTAGTGTATTACATGCAAAAGTGATAAAGTTAGGTATCTCTAAAATCCTTCGTCCAGCATCTAGAGAATTTTCACCCCGCACCTTGGTCCGGCTATGTGTGTATAATTTACTAACCCTTACCTTTACCTCATATTAGACATCATAATCGATGTTTGACTTAGTTATTACTTCGCACCAATCGACACTAGACTATTAGATAGTATCACACTAAATCTATGTTGATAATTTTTTTCTTGTTGATTACATCTTTGTCCGACAAGTAGCAACTAGGCGAGTTCTAATGTTGGCCACCGTTAAAAAGACTTCTAGATGAAAAAATGTTCAATGCATGCTTCTACACTATTCACGAATTAATTAGTGATTATTCATACTTTGTTAATAGCTTATGGTTCCCACAACCCTAGTTATGAAAGTTAGCTACACATTATCTCAAAACCACAATCATAATTTATTAAAATAAATATGCTTGTGTTAATCATAAAAATTTAAAAACAATAGCTAAACTATCTTTTATTAATCACGAATACAAATAAATAATAAAGGAGAAAAAAGAATAAACCACAATTCTCTGGCCTCCGCGGCGGCTCTTCCACAGTTCCTAAGCTAGAAAAAAATTTATATTGTGTCTTCTATCTTGGTTCTTGGGTTTTTTCAAATAATTATTTCAATGCGCTATTTATAGATATAGGAAACCTTAAATAAAATAATTTATTCCAAACAAATTAGGAAATCAAAACCCAGAATAAATTGATTTCCGTAACTTATTTGCTGTTTCTGGAATATTTTGTTCCCGCCGCCTTCCAAATAATTAGATGGCCTTCACTGTTGACACGTGGCAGTCATAAGCCTAATTCAAATTGAATTGGCGTTCATATTTGCACCATATAGAGAAATAAATTATTTTAATAAATTTATTCCATTAAGATGTCTGTTTGATTTCCTTTTTCAACCATCCATCTTTAATTCGTTTTAGCTCCAAACTTCTTCATTTTTCCACCTATTTAATCCTACAAATAAAATATACCATTTAACACAGTTTATAAAATTCATGCTAAAAAAGGACAAATATAAATAATAAATGTGAGGATATAATGATTAAAACATATGTATTTTTAGCCTCACATCAGTGTGGGGCGCTTCACACTCATGAAAGGGACTCTAATTAGTACGACATTTCAGACATCCTAGTACTCTTGAACCTAGTTCTCTGATACCAATTTTGTCACGCCCCAAGGCTACCCCTGGACGTATAAACGGGACCTAGGATCACAAGTGACCCCAAGCTAACCCTGCTGGCCTATCATAATCTTACTTACAAATTTTTCTGTACAAAATAAATACTGTGCAGAAGCTTAAACATGACATAAAGAGAAATGATGGAGAAGACCAATCCTAAGTTTGATTATACAAAGTTGAGTTTAATGAAAACTGGAAGATCAAACTCAAACTAAAACTTAATCTAAACTATGTCGGATCAAACTCAAACTAGAACCACGTAGTTTAGGGATCCAACGCATAGGGAAAAGAGCAAAAAAAACCTGACATAAAAGTTATCACGGCCAACTGATGGACCATTGACTGAGCTATGGTTCGTCCTGTAAACCGTCGTTGGCTTTCAGAGAGGGCGTCCTTAGGGTCTTGATCCACGGGCCAGGACCACGGCTCGTGGCCTAAACTAAAGTCCATAGGTTCGGCCGTGGGTCGACCCTCAGATAATATTTCCTGTGGGTTTTGGGAAGCGGATGCAGGTGGCCAACCACGGACCCCACCTACGGTCCATGGGTCACCCACAGTCCGTAGGTGGCACAGTTGGTGATACCTGTAACTTATGAAATCTCCATTTCAGGATTTCTAGAATACGGGATGTTACAATTATCCTACCCATTAGCTTTACCTAGAAACAATTATTTTTGCCTTAAAAGATTTGGAGGACGTGTTTGGATGGTGTTCATGTCGATGTTTTCACCAATCATAAGAGTTTACAATGTGTGTTTAATAAGAAGGATCTAAATCTTCACCAAAGAATGTGGCATGAGTTAATGAAATATAATGACATGGGTGTTCTCTATCACCCTAACAAGTCAACAAATTGGACTCACTTAGGGCTTTGTTTTGATAGAATTAGTGTCCTCAAATGCATATTTTTTCTCAATATCTGATGAAAACCCCTAAGTTTCAGGTATTTAGAGTTTGAGGGAAGCATGGACACTATTTAGCAAAAAGGAACAAAGGCAACTGAAAGAACGAAGAAATGAAGATCTGAGAATCACCGAACCCATTCGGCGAATCTCCAAAAGGGTCTTATCCTCGTCTTTTGCTCCAGTGTGCTGAGACCTGAAGGAAAGGACCAAATCGGTGGTGAAAAGGAGTAGTCGGCTTATCGCCGATCAGTTCTACGAAGTTGTACTATGTCACCCAATGATCCATACACGACGATGCTGGAGGATAGAGCAAGACGACGATGAAACCTATTAAAGGGCTGATCGCCGAGTTGATCGGTGATCTCGACTAACGACGCTGAATGATCCATTACAACACAGATTTTTGACAACTATAAATACTCGTTGAGAGTTCTAACTTAGTATAAGATTTTTAATATAGAACTTTTAACATAGAATTTTGTGTTCTAAGTTTGGAGAGGGTTTTGAAGAACATGAAGATTCAAAGGGTTTCAACTCCAAGATTTTGGACTTGGGTCTTGTGGATTCTTCATTCTTTGCTTGTTTTGGCACTTAAATCTTCATACCCATTTAAATGCAAACTCTTATTGGTATAAATTTCTATATCTTTTACATGTCTAGCTAAAACCCCAATTCTTGGGGTGTGATTTTATGAATATGGATTAGATTATATGTTGGGTCTTGCTTGTTGATAGTTTATTTGTTGTGTAAATGTTATTTCGTTTAGTAGTTGTGGTGTAACTTAATGAAATTGTAGTTGCAAATATGATTTCTCCTTTGTGTTTTTGGCTTGCTCGAGAGAGAGGTCGTAAAACTAAGACTAATAAATTAATGGCCGGTGGGAGTGGGTCGACATGAGGTTCAACTCGAGAGAGTGAACCGTAATCCTTCTCCCACACACTCAGCTCGAGAGAGTGAGTGGGCTAAGGTGGAGGCTATTCTTCATGAGGCAAGTGGTTGTTCGAGAGGAACCCATTTGATTCGGGGTAAGTTGCTCGAGAGAGAATTTACCCCCACTATAGTCTAGCCTAGTCACAAATACTCAATAGATTTACTATCAAGAGCATGTACCCAAATATCTAGTGTAATCCATATTCCTATCAAATTCCAAGAATTACCTCTCCTTGATTAATAATCTTTGCATTTTTGCTGTTTTTGCTTACTTGTCACAAACCCCTATTGATAATTGACGCTTGCGTCACACCTTAGATTTAACATGTTTATATTCAATACTTTTTTTAGCTATGACTAATTAGTACTTAATTTTATTTTTCTATTAATTCTCAAACCCACTCCCTTAGGACTTGACCCCAACCCTTGGTTGGGTTACTATACTATTGTACGATCGTAGACACTTGCATTGGAAGTTGTGTCTTGATTACTTAAACACCAAAATGGCTCCACTGCCGCGGAGTGGTGTTATTTGAGAATTTCTAGATTAGTAGATTTTTTGTCATTCTTAGTTGTAGTTTACTCACTTAATTTTTAGTTTTGTTTTGAGTATTTGTGTGTCATAGTACGACATATGAGTGCAAACGGGGAGAATAGCTGCTAAGCAGGTCACCCATCGGGTGGTGCTTTTCATCGAGACGACATCAATGATGTTATGTTAATAGTGGTTATAACTTTGCCCACGTGGGTGAGATGGGTGTAATTTTCATGCCACAAGCCGACGGAAAGGTCATGTTTGAAGTTACTAGCGCAACACTCCAGCTCATACATTCAAGAGGTTTATTTGGAAGGTTAGAGCATGAACATCCGCACGAACATGTATGAATCTTTGTGGAAGTGTGGACGACTTTATCGTTTAAGAATATATCTCAAGAATCCATACGACTTTGCTTATTTCCATTATCATTGACCAGTGGAGCAACTAATGGTTGGTCGAGCTTCCAAACAACTACAAAAAATCAAGGGAGGAGCTGGTTATGGCCTTTCACGAAGGATTCTTTCCTCCATCAAGAGTGATGAAATTGAGGGACGACATTCAGAATTTCAAGCGAAAGGAGGGTGAACCAATTCACGAATCATGGACAAGGTTCAAGAGTTTTTGGCGTAAGTGCCCAACGCATGGACTGTCAGTTGAATTAGTGCTCCAATACTTTCACCATAGTCTGGACTCAGTTAATAAAGGGATAGCTGATCAATTAGTGCAACGAGGAATAATGTTACAATAATTTGAAGTACCCTCATTTCTTCTAGATGGTATGACTAAAGTAAACCAGGTATGGTACACCAAAGATGATCAAGTTTCCCCACTTTCCTTCAGATTAACAAAAGAACAACTCGATAAAGAAAGGGAGAGGGACTAAAACATCAAAAAGATGTTGTCTCAAATGGAAATTCTACAAGAACACATGCAGGGGACACATGGAGTATTTAGAGTTGAGGAGGGTTCTTCTTCGAGTTACTCAAGACCAGGGAGAATCAAGGTTGGAACCCCAGAAGATACGAGGAGGGTTTCCACCCACGCTATAAATAGCGGGGCAAATATCAAGGTTGGAACTATTATAGGGGTGAAGAACCAAGGAGATATTGGCAAGATTGGGCTGAGCAGGATGATCATGAAGAAGACCATACTCATTTGAGTGAATGCCTGAAATCTAAAGGGAGTGCAAGTAGTCCTCGGGTAAATGATTTATTGTCGCGTATACTCGATAAAGTTGAGGGCTCTGATGATTTTCTAAAAGGGATGAAAGATGACTTTTCATCATTGAATAGTAAAGTGAATTCTCATGTTGATGGCATCAAATTGCTGGAAGGTAAATTGAGCATATTACCAGCTCAATTAAAGTCCAAAACACCGATGGAAGATATTGAAAGAGAACTGGCTGTAGTTACTCGTAGAGGAAAGGTGGCAATAGGAAATGTGATGGAATATGAGGATCCTTAAAAGCATGAAGAGAGCCAAGGTGTGGAGGAGCAAGAATTACCTATTCGACAAAACCTTACCAAAGAACCATAAAAGGAAGCGGAGCAACAAGTTCAATTTCCAGAAGTCATGCACCCTTTACCCAAGATACCTTCACCATTTCCCCAACACTTGAAAAAAAAATGAAGACGAGAAGTTCAAAGAGTTCTTGTCAGTGTTCAAGAAATTATCCATTAACCTTCCTCTGGTAGAATCATTGTTGGAAATTCTGGGATACGCCAAATTCATGAAAGAGCTAGTTACAAAGAAAAGGAGCTAGGACTATGAAACTATTGAAGTACCCCATAGTTGCATTGCAACTATGACAAAAGTACTAATCACTAAGAGAGCAGATCCCGGGGCATTCACCATCCCGTGCACCATTGGTATACTCCAATTTGCTAAAGCTTTGTGCGATTTAGGAGCAAGCATCAACTTGATGCCGTATGCAATATTCAAACATCTTGATTTCAGTGAACCAAAAGAAACCACAATGAGACTCCTTATGGAGGATCGATCAATCAAGCATCCAGTGGGATACTCCATGACATCATGGTAAAAGTAGATCAGTTCATCTTTCCAGCTGATTTTGTGATTTTAGATTGTGAGATCGATGTTGAAATTCCCATTATCTTGGGAAGACCATTCTTAGCAATCGGGAGGGCATTGATGGATGTCTAAAGGGGGAAATTGAAGTTCCGGGTGAACAATAATGAGGTAACCTTCAATATTTGCAAATCCATGAGGCAGCCAAACAATATCCATGTGGTATCAACTGAGGATATTATAGATGAAGCGGTGGAATGTGTAAGCCATTTGATGCGAAAGAATGAACCCCTTGCATCTATGCTTGCAAATTATGATGAATCCGAAGTTCAGGGCTATGATGAAGTGGTAAGCGCCTTATCGGGATTAGGAATGTATTCAAGGAATCTAATCAAGTTGGACATCAACCTGAAAAACAGAGAAAGTCCTCCAGCAAAGCCATCAACTGAGGAACCGCCAAATCTGGAGTTAAAAGCACTACCAGCTCATCTCAAATATATCTTTTTGGGAGCCAATAATACTTTACCCGTGATTATCATAGCTGACTTGTTCGAAAGGCAAGTGAACTTGCTCATTGAAGTACTGCATAAATATATAAAAGCTATAGGATGGACCACAACTGATATAGTGGGCATTCCTCCTGGTGTCCGTACGCATAAGATTCGGCTTGATAATGAACGAAACCTAGTGTGGAACATCAACAGAGATTGAACCCACCAATGGAAGAGGTGAAAAAGGAGATTATCAAGTGGTTAGATGCGGGAGTGATCTACCCGATTGCAGATAGTAAATGGGTAAGCCCGATACAATGCGTACAAAAAAAGGGAGGTATCACTGTAGTCCCAAATGCAAAGGGGGAACTCATGTCGACTAGACCAGTGACTGGGTGGAGAGTATGCATGGATTCTCGAAAGCTTAACTCATGGATAGAAAAAGACCACTTCCCAATGCCTTTTATGGACCAAATGCTTGACCGATTATCGGAAAGGGGGTGGTATTGTTTTTTAGATGGGTACTCCGGTTACAATCAAATCTCTATTGCGCCGGAAGACTAAGAGAAAACCACTTTTACTTTCCCTTATGGAACATTTGCATTCGAAAGGATGCCATTCGGGATATGTACTGCCCCAACAACTTTTCAGCGTTGCATGTTGTCTATTTTTGCGGATATGGTCGAAGACTCTATGGAGGTATTCATGGACGACTTCTCAGTTGTAGGGGATACATTTGAATAATGCTTGACACACTTAGGGCAAGAGCTCCAAAGATGCGTGAAAACGAATCTGGTTCTGAATTGGGAGAAATGTCACTTTATGGTGAAAGAAGGTATCGTTCTTGGGCAAAAGGTGTCACAAAAGGGGCTGGAAGTTGACAAGGCAACAATTGAGGTCATTGAGAAATTACCCCTACTGATTTTAGTGAAGGGTGTTCGCAGCTTCTTGGGGCATGCAGGGTTCTACCGAAGGTTCATCAAAGACTTCTAAAACATTGCACACCCATTATGCAAACTCTTAGAGAAGGAAGTGAAATTCTATTTCAATGATGCTTGTATGGCTGCATTTCAGTGTTTAAAAGAGAAACTAGTATCCACCCTAATAATCACCAGCCCTAATTGGTCATAATCTTTTGAAGTTATGTGTGATGCTTGCGGTATGGACTTGCGGGTCGTGTTGGGGAAAATGTGCAACAAACTATTTAACCCAATTTATTACGCAAGAAAGACTCTAAATAGTTCCCAACAAAATTATGCGGTCACTGAACAAGAGTTGCTTGCGGTAGTCTATGCATTTGAAAAGTTCCGGGCATACTTGCTAGGCACCAAAGTAATACTGCATACTGATCATGCTGCACTCCGTTACTTGATGGCAAAGAAATATGCAAAACCAAGATTGATAAGGTTGGTGCTACTATTACAAGAATTTGATTTTGAGGTAAAAGATCGAAAAGGATGTGAAAATCAAGTGGCTGACCACTTATCAAGGTTGGAAGTAAGGGAAAATTCTGAGTATGAGGTCGACATATATGACTCCTTCCCCGATGAACATGTGTTTGCAATATCTGTAAAACATACGCCATGGTATGTTGATTTTGCAAATTACATTGTGTGTGGGCTGATGCCGGATGAGTTGACCTTTTACCAATAGAAGAGGTTCATATTCGATGCTAAAAAGTACTTTTGGGATGAACCATACTTGTTTAGAGAGTGTGCTGACCATGTCATTAGAAGATGTGTTCCGGAAGAAGAAGCGGTAGAAATAATTTATGCTTGTCATACATCTCCAGTGGGAGGTCACCATAATGGTATTCACACCGCCCCTAAAGTTCTCCATAGTGGATTTTACTAGTCGTCCCTCTACAAGGATGCAAATGAGTTTGCGAAGAAATGCTCTCAATGGCAGCAGCAAGGCGGAGTGTCTAGAAGACACAAATTACCTCTCACTTCTATTTTAGAGGTCGAGCTATTCGATGTATGGGGGATCGATTTCATGGGCCCATTTGTGACATCATTTGGAAATAAATATATCTTAGTGTCTATAGATTATGTTTCCAAATGGGTGGAAGCTATTGCACTTTCAAACAATGAAGGAAAAGGTGTTGTCCAATTTTTGAAACGTTATTTCTTTGCAAGATTTGGCACTCCTAGGTCAATTATTAATGATGGGGGATCCCACTTTTTGCAATAAACGGTTCATAATGGCACTGAGCAAATATGGGGTGAAGCACAAGGTAGCAACTCCATATCATCCTTAAACAAGTAGTCAGGACGAGGTATCAAATCGGGAGATCAAAAACATCTTATTAAAGACAGTGAATGCCAATAGAACTAACTGGTCTAAGAAGCTCGATGATGCACTTTGGGGATATCAGACTGCTTACAAAACACCTATTGGTATGTCCCCATATCAGTTGGTTTTATGTAAGGCTTGTCATTTGCCTGTCTAGTTGGAACACAAAGCATTGTTGAAATTGAAAGCTTTAAATTTGGACTGGTCAAAAACTTTAAGGGGAAGGGTAGAGCAGTTGAACAAATTGGATGAATTTAAACTTAGATCTTATGAAAGTTCAGCCATTTACAAAGAGAAGATGAAGAAATGGCATGATGCTCAAATACTCAAGCGTGACTTCAAAGTGGGAGATTGGGCGTTGATATACAACTCTCGACTTAGACTCTTTCTCGAAAAACTCAAATCCAAATGGTCTGGACCTTTTAGAGTAACTCGAGTGTTCACCAATGGTGCCATAGAAGTTGAAGATCAAGAAGGACCCCCTTTTAAAGTGAATGGTCAAGGTTTGAAATTATATTTTGGGGAATGTCAAGAGATTTCTTTGGTTGAAATGGTGTATCTGGAGGATGCTTGAAGGCACTTCCATGTTATGCCACGATGTTAACTAAGGCGCTGGTTGGGAAGAAACCCAACACCATTTAGTGCTTTATGCTACTTTGATAAAATAATGGTGTGTTGATTGTGCAGATGGAAGTATGGAAAGTGCTCGAAAAGTGCATATTGGCGAGCAACATGTCTAATCAGCGAATTGATGAATGGTTCAGCGACCCCGAACTAGACCGCCGTTAGACTGAAGACCAACTTACATTGGAGTCTGTAAAACTCGACGAGCGCAGGAAATTTGTGGCGATATCGGTGGAAACCGCCGTTTGGACTTGTAAAAAACATGGATGTCCTGTAAACTTTGGCTAGATAAATGACTACTTGGCGTTACGCCGAATAGATCGGTGATCGGGGCTAATGTCAGCGAATGGGCAAAAATTGGACGGTTTTGCAAGCTTAAGGTTTAAAAGGTTTAGACTCATTCACCTTCTCTCACTTTTTATTTTCCCAAACTCACACCCGCAGGATAGTTCCTACAGTTTTGCATTTTTAGTGCTGATTTGTTCACTGAGTTGGATTACATTGCCGTCTAGCATTTTAATCTTCTCTTAATCGACACTAATGGTTGGTTTCCAAGCCCTAAGATTCTTGTATTGAAAGTTGTACTCAAATGAAATGACATTACTTTGATGATGTGTGCTGGGCCTCTCTGGTAGGATTAGAATATTTGTTTGCCGATTAGGGTCGCAAATCTTACCCGTACTAAGTTAAATAGTTAAGTCCTGAAGGTTGTGGTTTAAATTGGATGAAAAATTGTTGGTGGTGCATAATTGTCACTGGGTCTAAGCCTAATTTGAGTTGTGCATGCCTTAATTTTGTTTTCGGGGTTACGGGGTTGAATTCGGGAAGTTGGGTCAAAAGCAGGCACGCTGGGTCATTTGGTGAGCTGGGTCGAGCACGCTGAACCACTCGGCGGTTCGCCTAAAGTCTCATCTCGCATTAATTCAACGCTAAATGTGATGTTAAATTCTGTAACTTTCGGCAAGAAGCGTGATGTCGCCGAAAGACTTCTGGTTCGCCCTTTGTCTGCACCCTTATATTCTCTATGCACTGCAATCGCCGAACCACCTAAGTAGTTGCATGCTTTGCCAACTGGTTCGCCGAAATGATTCTGCAATTGAACTACCTTGCTTTTGTCTGAATACTTTCTAATTATTATTTTTTCAAAGCTTTGCAGAAATGGCTAGACCAAAAGTAGCAGGAAGAGACATAGCACCCCGACAAACAAGAGAGAAAAATTTCAGGAAAAATACAAAGGCAACTAATCCTCCCAAAATGGATAATGAGGGAAAGAAGCCCAGTGTCATCAAGAGAACAAATCCCCGAGATCCCACTATTCCCTCGTGGAGATGTGGATTCTTCACAACTATCCACTCCTTTTTGGCTGCTCATGACTTGGACAATCTTAGTAAGTCAGATGTCGCTGAATCTTCTGAAGAAGCTCAGGGGGCCATTATCAAGTTCCAGGCTGACACATCAGGCACTGAAGCCCAGACAGATGGAGCGACTGTGTAGACAAGATTCCTCGTTATCTCCCTCTTTGTCTTACTTTATTTTGACTTTTGGATTTTCGGTTAATTGCATTTGAGGACAAATTGCTTTCATTTGTGGTGGGGTGAGACCCACCATTGTGTGCTATTTGATGTTTGTATTTTGTTTATATTTGGGATTTGTGCTTAATTGTGTTAAATACTGCTTTCTGGGGATGTTTAAGCTTGTGGCTCCTTTAATTTTATTAGCAAAATGATTTTGACCCGTCCAAAAAATTTTCCCACCTCTCGTGTGTTGAATGTGGTTGATCTTTTGCAAAATTTGAGTCTAGGTTCTGATCAATACCGATGACTTGAGTAGTGCTCTTAATCGAACGAACATGAATGTGCGGCTATAATAAGGCCAAATGAAGTTGCATAGACAATATGTGAACTCTTTGCATCTCATTATGACTAGCCTAGTATCGAATTGAATCTCTTATGATGATAGTTGCACACTAGCAAAAGTGTGGAGTCTTGTTCAACTGATAGTGTCAATGCCTAGTGTGATGAGCTTACCTGTGAATAGTGCATGATGGATCCTAGAATTTGCCCCGTTGGTCCGGTCAACTAAGTGATGCTATCTCTTGATATGATCTTAGGAAATTTCTAAGAGTGTGAACTAATTTGACATATACCTCTTTTGTGGCCGACCTTGTGAGTATGTGTGAACCTCTTTTGAACACCCCTTGACCCTTACCTTTCTTTGGAAGAAACTCGATGAAAGTAATGACCTTTCTTTATCCATCACCAATAATCCTCATGAAATTGTGGTTAGTTGAATAGCCAACTTAGAACAAAAGACTAAGTTGGGGGTGTGGCAAAAAGATAGGAGCAAGTCAAGAAGTGCAAGGAAAGTCTCCTCTTACCCATGGTTTTGAGAAAAATGGAACCCCTCCATATAAAAAAGAGAGAAAAGAGAAAGAAAAGAAAATGAATGAAAAAGAAAGTTGTGAAATAAAGTACAAAAGAAATGGGGTTTCCAAATAATTCATGGGAAGTGAATAATAGAATGACTTATGATCACTAAAGAAAATGATGAAAGAATAGGAAAGGAAGTGTTATGAGCACTACATTTCTTGAGGAAGAAAGTCACTGAGCCCAAATGACCATACCTTTGCACTCAACCCCATTACAACGCATGAAAAGACCTTTTTGATATTGAGTGAGTTGAAACAAATGTTGATTGGAAAATACGGGCAAACCTATGGGTGAAAGCATGCATTGTCTTCTTCCTTGTGAGAGTGAGCCTTGCAATTGATTCGAAAACTTTAAATGATTAAACCATTGTGTGAATAAGTAATCATTCTTTGTGTGAGGGCATTTTAACACTATAGTTAAGCTTGAACTTGCATTTGAAGAAAGTATTGTGAGCATGAGAGTCTTTGATATTGGTGAGTCACAACTTGAATCTTTCAATGCACATTTGATTTTTGCATAAGTAAATTGTGCCTTATTGTGTGAATTCATGATTGAGTCTTGTGTAGCACTGTTCGAGACCCCCTTATTGAACGACTGAACTTGAGTTTGCTTGAGGACAAGCAAAAGTTTAAGTTGGGGTTGTTGATTAGTCCACAAATTGGACTCATTTAGGGGTTTGTTTTGATAGAATTAGTGTCCTCAAATGCATATTTTGTCTCAATATCTGATGAAAACCCTTAAGTTTCAGGTATTTGGAGTTTGAGGGAAAGCTTGGACACTATTTAGCAAAACGGAACAAAGGCAGCTGAAAGAACGAAAAAATGAAGATCTGAGAATCGCCGTACCCATTCGTCAAATCGCCAAAAGGGTCTTATCCTCGCCTTTTGCTCCAGTGTGCTGAGCCTTGAAGGAAAGGATCAAATCGGTGGTGAAAAGAAGCAGTCGGCGTATCGCCGAGCAGTTCCGCGAAGCTGTACTATGTCCACCAATGATCCAAACACGACGATGTTGAGGGATAGAGCAAGACAGCGATGCAACCTATCAAAGGGCAGATCACCGATCTCGACTAACGACGCCGAATGATCCGCTGCAGCACAGATATTTGAAAACTATAAATACTCGTTTAGAGTTTAGCTTAGTATCAGATTTTTAATATAGAACTTTTGACAAAGAATTTCAAGTTCTATGATTTGAGAGGGTTTTGAAGAACTTGAAGATTCAAAGGGTTTCAACTCCAAGATTTTGGACTTGGGTCTTGTGGATTCTTCACTCGTTGCTTGTTTTGAGTCTTATATCTTCATACCCATTTGAATGTAAACTCATATTGGTATAAATTTCTATCTCTTTTACATGTCTAGCTAAAACCCCAATTCTTGGGGTGTGATTTTGTGAATCTGGGTTAGATTATCTGTTGGGTCATGCTTGTTTATAGTTTATTTGTTGTGTAAATGTGATTTTGTTTAGTAGTTGTGGTGGAACTTAATGAAATTGTAGTTGCAAATACAATTTCACCTTAGTGTTTTCGGCTTGCTCGAGAGAGATGTCGCAAAACTAATACTACTAAATTGATGGCCAGTGGGAGTGGGTCGATATGAGGTTCAGCTCGAGAGAGTGAACGCTAGTACTTCTTACACACACTCATCTCAAGAGAGTGAGTGGGCTAAGGCGGAGGTTGTTCTTCATGCGGCAAGTGGGTGTCTGAGAGGAACCCATTTGATTCAGGGTAAGTTGCTCGAGAGAGAATTTACCCCACTATAGTCTAGCCTAGTCACAAATACTCAACAAATTTACTATCAAGAGCATGTACCCAAATGTCTAGTCTAATCCATGTTCCTATCACATCCCAAGAATTACCTCTCCTTGATTAGTACTCTTTGCACTCTTGTTGTTTTTGCTTACTTGTCACAAACCCCCATTGATAATTGACGCTTGCGTCACCCCTTAGATTTAACATGTTTATATTCGATAATATTTTTAGCTGTGACTAATTAGAACTTAATTTTATCTTTCTATTAATTCTCAAACCCAGTCCCTTGGGACTCAACCCCAACCCTTGGTTGGGTTACTATACTATTGTACGATCATAGACGCCTGCATTGGAAGTTGTGTCTAGATTACGCAAACATCAGACCCCAATAAAAGGAATGTGGCAGCAGATGCTCTTAGTCGGTTAACTATAGGTAGTGTTGCTCATATTGAAGAAGATACGAAGGAGTTTGTCCGGGATGTTCATAGATTGGATCGGTTGGGTGTTTAATTAGTTGACTCCACCAAGGGTGGTGTTGTGGTTCACAATGGCTCAAAATCATCTTTTGTGGTGGATGTGAAATCCAAACAAGCTCTTGATCCAACTTTTGTTGAATTAAAGGAAATGGTACTTAAAAAGTCTGTAGAGGCTCTCCAAAGGGGGAGATGGTGTACTTAGATACCAAGGTCGTTTGTGTCTTCCCAATGTTGATGACTTGAGGGAACAAATCTTGTCAAAAGCCTATAGTTCTCGATATTCCATTCACTCGGGAGCCACCAAGATGTACCGTGATTTGTGGGAGATCTATTCGTGAAATGAGATGAAAAAGGATATCGCGGAATTTGTGGCTAAGTGTTCTAATTGTCAACAAGTGAAAGTTCAACATCAGAAATTGGGAGGTTTGTCTCAAGAGATTAGCGTTCCTACTTGGAAGTGGGAAGATTTGAATATGGACTTTATTGTTGGTTTGCCTCGCACCTGGCGACAACTTGACTCGATATGGGTTATAGTGGATCAAGTGACAAAATCAGCTCATTTTTTCCCTTCAAGACGTCTTATTTGATAGAGGACTATGCTAAGTTGTATTTGAGGGAAATTGTATAGTTGCATGGAGTGCCTTTATCCATTATCTCTGATCGTGGTACCCAATTCACTTCTCAATTTTGGAGATCTTTTCAAAATGGCCTTTGTACTCTTATTTAGCTTAGTACGACCTTTCATCCAGAGATCGATGGGCTAGCGTAGCATACTATCCAAACTTTGGAAGATATGTTGAGAGCTTGTGTGATTGATTTCAAGGGTAATCGGGATGATCACTTGCCTTTGATTGAGTTTGCATATAACAATAGTTATCAGTCAAGTATTGGCATGGCTCCATTTGGGGCCTTGTGGGGTAGGAGGTGTTAGTCTCCTATAGGTCGGTATGAGTTGGGTGAAATTGCCCTAATAGATCCCGAGTTGGTACATGAGTCTATGGATAAACTTAGAGTGATTAGAGAAATGTTGAGAACGGCTCAAAGTCGGCAAAAGTCCTATGCCAATGTTAAAAGAAGAGATCTTGAGTTTTATGTTCTTGATTGTGTTTAATTAAAAAATTCACCGATTAAAGGTATGATGAGGTTTGGTAAGAAATGGTAGCTTAGTCACCCATATGTAGGCCCATATCATATTTTTAGACGTGTTGGATAGGTTTCTTATGAACTCGAACTGCCTAATGAATTGGCATCGGTGCATCAAGTTTTCCATGTCTCTATGTTGAAGAAATGTGTTGGTGATCTGAAATCTATAGTTCCCTTAGAAAATTTTGGAGTTAAGGAGAATCTTTCCTATGAAAAAGTTTCGATTGAGATTTTAGACCGGCAAGTTAAGAAGTTGAGAAATAAAGAAGTTGCTTTCGTGAAAGTGTTGTGGATGACTCACTTAGTTCTGGGTGCTACTTGGGAGGCCTAAGCAAATATGATGTCCTGACATCCTCATCTCTTTCCTTCTACCCCTACTCTAGCTTGAGGTAATGAGTTCCTCATGATTTACTCCTTTGGTGTCATGTATCTAGATATTCCCATGATTTCCTCATTTATGAATGAGTATGCAAAAGCTTGAGTTATAAGAAAAGATTCAAGTTGACTAATTTCTACATGTTTATGTGCATTTGAGTATGAGTTGCATATAGACTTCTTGATATGACATTTTGAACATGCTTTAGCTTGGAGTTGATGTTTCCTCCTTGGATATGTGCATTTATGTGCTTGTATGCATGATGAGTTTCTTGTTTAAAGATATATTCTTTATGTAATATCTAGGATCCCATTCAAGGACTAATATTTCCAAGGGGGAGATAATGTAACACCATGGAAATTAGAAGTCTACCAAAGGAGCCAAGTGGAAGGTCACCAACCCATGACTGAGCCATGGTACCCTTCAAAGAACCCCTGACAGGCCGTGAAGGGAACCACAGCTCGTGGTGGTGCTCGTGGGTGCCTTCCAATGTTTGTCCAATTGGAGATCCCCTCCCACGAGCCCTTAGATGGCTCATGTTGAGCCACACGACCTGTGGTGGTGTCCATGAAAGAGAGGCAGAACAACCTCTAGGTTGGCCTCCTCCCACGAGCCACTAGACGGCTCCTGAAGGGCTAGACGACTCGTGAAGGTGGGTGTGTGGAGGAGGCTGTAGTTGCCAAGCCACTGGTCTAGGTACCACGACTGCCTACACGGCTCCTGAACCCCTAGATGTATCATGTGGGCCTCCATCTAGAGGTTCATGTCAACTGTAAGTTAAGGGTAGTTGGGTATTTTCCTAGTTATTTTATCTTATTACTAAGTCGTTTTTCCCTTACCTAGAACCCATACATAATTGATTTTAACCCTAAATCTTACCCATTCAAGTCATTCTCTCAAATTTACAAAACAAGATCAAGTTCTTTCACTAAAAAATATTTCTCTCTCTAGAAACTTGAAAAAGAAGGGTTCAACCTAGGGTTTCAAGGCAAAGTCTCCATTTCAACCATTGAAGGCAAGCTTTTGTCAATGAGGTATGAGAGTTTTAATCCATGGAGTCCTTCCAGTCATGGAGTTCGCAAATTCTCCTATTTTCAAATTTAGAAATCCCTGATAGAGTTAGGGTTTTTCTTTTACATTCTAGGTTCTCTTGATTGTTGATATAATTGATGAAATTATGATCTCCTATGCATAAATTGATGAAATTGTATGGTTTTGTGATGATTCCCCATGAACCCATTTATTCCCTATGTTTTCCCAAATTATGATTATATGATGTGGTTTTTGGATTATGAATGAAGAGTTTATGAAATTAATCATCATTCTTATGAAACTTATATAAATGTTTTAAGGATGCTTTGAGAGTGAAGTATCAACTATAATGTTGTTGAGTTTCGAAAGGATTTTATCATATGCATATGTAAGTATGATTGTGATTGATTTTCTCACATAGTAAGGATTCTAAGGTTGAAAGGTCTTCTGACCTAAATGAATCAAAGATAAAAAGTTATCCTAATGAAACCTAGCTTGTATTGGTTATTGAATGATGCCATTCCATAAATGAATTAGGACTTATGACCCAGTTTGGATTGGCAAGCTGACATGCTTTTCTATCGATAATGAGAACAAGTAAGAAAATGACTATTCCGTGGGATTTATCCTTGGCATCGAGAGGACATTGAGATGGAAGCTCTCTCATGAGTAGAGGTCGGGTTTCTAGAAGCAATATCCTTATCCCTTACTTATGTGCCCCCATAGGATGATTTTCTAAATAGACATTAGCTAGTGGATCCACAATAGCTAGAAGTTCATGATCCTTTCCTTGGAAAGTAGGACAACCCTTTTCTGTGTGGGACACACCGCGGGATCATGTTATAGCTCACATGGTATCTATGTCGGTTAAGGCTAATCCCCACAATAATAATGAACTAAGGTTACTTCAAGAAGTATCTCACATGTGTCCAAACAACATAAAGATGTTAGCTTTCAATGATCATGTTTTACGACTCATGTTTTCTAACACTTTTATATCATGTTTTAGCTTGTTCATTGCATGTCATGAAATGTCCTATTTTAGCATGATTTACATGTTTATATGGATGTCTATCATACTTGGTACATATTTTGTAGTAACGCATACTCTTTCTTACATTTCCCCAAATGTAAGGTCCGACAATCAGGGTCCTTAGTTTCCTGGATTGAGGTTGATTAGAGAAATTTCGAGCTTTAGTTAGTCCTCATGCTTCGAGGACGGATTTTCATATTTTCAGATTTCTTTCTTACTTTTAGTTTAGGATATTATATATGGGCTAGGCCCAAATTTCATTCTGATGTACTAGATGACTAATGAGACAAGTGTTTAGACTTTCGCTTTACTTTGATAAAACTTTTGGACTTGAAATGTACTTCTTTATCTCTTTTGGGTTTAATTCTAATGCTAAGTGGCTTGTATAGGGCCTTTCGGGGTCTTATAGGCCATGTTACGGCTAGGGGGTACCTTGGGTCGTGACACCAACACAATAGACATAAATAGTCAAATAACCTAACTGGACCTTGACCACAAGACCGAAAGGTACGAACAACAAACATAACACAACCGACTCCCCTTAAGATTGGTGGGTGCAAACAACAATAAATTATACTAGTTATAAGCAATGTTTATGAACGAAGTAATGCAATAGAAACAAACTGATCCATAAGAACCAATTGCTAAACAACCATTTATATACACATATCCCCTTACACTAACAACATGTAGGACCAACGTGGATACCCTCATCCAGTTATGTGTTCCACACAAGCAGAGGGACCCATAAGAGAATTGAGAAGTCCATATACACTAGTTGGTCCTGATCAAAGATTTCCAAATATATCTATCATAATATCGTATATGATATCTCGTGGTACCATAGGTAAACGTAGCTTAGTCAATATATACAAAGATTGACAATGTGCCGATGTGCCGATGGATCAAGTAAATAAGCGAGCACATCAAAGATGCCTACTTAACACTAGTTTATCAAGTGATCAAAGTGGTATGAATACCGTCAAAACTAGTTTTAAAAGAGTAAAAGTGTGAAAATAGGCTTTCTCAAAAATAGTAATAAAAATCCAATGCATGAAATGGGATCGTACCACAAAACATCTGAAATCAGGTGTCAAATGCAACATAATCCATCACACATATCCAAACAATAATAGTTGAACATCTAAATAAAGATTACCAACACTACCACACTTTTTAAGCAAGGAAAACTAACCTAAACTGCAGATGCTCCTCGACTAAGTCCTCACATGAAATCAGGTGTCAAATGCAACACAATCCATCACCAATATCCAAGCAATAATAGTTGAAAAACTAAATAAAGAGTACCAATACTGACACACTCCTAGAGCAAAGAAAGCTAACCTGAACTGTAGATGTTCCTTGGCGAAGTCTTCGAGCTTTAAAATTTACTAGCATTCTAGATAATAATAGAATAGCAAGCTAATCGGCACTCATGAAATAGATGAAATAATAAGGACTTAAACAAATCAATACAAAATACATCAAGGATCGATGCCTTACCATGAACATACTACCCAACAAAAACCTGACCCCCGCAAATGCCAACCTACAACTATGACAAGTAGCTAAGGTCTCAATCTCTAGCAAAATAGTAACCAAACAACAAAAATCAGAACAAGAAGTAACCAGAAACAAAAAAGGATTGTTAAAGCCCATACTAAGGCATTTAAATTAAGAGCTAAACTAAGGACTCAATATCAACTTTAAAGAGTATTACATAATCAACTATGTGAATAGAAAGGCGCAAGTTGTACCACCCTAGATTCGAAAAAGGGCAAGATAGCAATTTTCAAAAGTTGCAGGTGCCAATTGATGGCGGCCAACCATGGCCCGTGGAAGTGACCACGAACTGTAGGTGCGGTCGTGGTTGGTCACGCATACTTAGACTCAGAAGCCCGAATCCACAACCTAACCAATGGATCATCGATGGGTCCATAGTTTGAGGTCGAGGGTCCATGGTTCAGGACCCCAAGATCTTACTTTCTAATGCCAGACAATAAGCCCGATAGGATGGGCCATCGGTCAGACCACGGTCCATCAGTCGGGGTCCGTGGGTCAAGGCTGGTAGTTACTTTTCATGGGTAGTTGGGTCTTTTCGTAATTAGTATTTCTTACTACTATTTCATTTTACCCTTCACTAAGACCCCTATATAAGTATTTTTAACCCCCAAATTTCACCAAAAGAAATCATTCTCTCGAATTTCTAAAAGAAGAACTAGTCTCGTCTCTAAAATATTTCTCTCTCTAATAAAATTTGAAGAAGGAGGGTCCAAGCTAGGGATTTCAAGTCAATTCTCCAATTCCTCCATTGAAGATAAGAAATTTGCATTGAGTTATGATTGCTTTCATCCATGGATTCCTTCCATTCATGAAGTTCCCAATTTCTCCTATTTTCAAAGTTAGATATCCCTAATTGAGTTAGGGTTTTCTTCAATTGCCATGAATTCTCTTGATTATTGATTTAAATGATTGACTTATGATCTGTTATGCATGAATTGATTAAATACTATGATTTTATGATGATTCCCCTATGAACCCATGTAATCTTCATATTTCTTTTAAGTTATGATAATATGATGTGGGATTCTTATTATGCTGGAAGAGTTTTATGAAATCAAGCATCTATTGATAGAATTACATGTATTTATGATGAAATTCATATCTACCCCATGTTTTCTAAATGTTGATGATTGAAAGTGGGTTGTGAACCTTGAAAGGTAAATTATGGAATTTTGCATGTTCTTATGAAATCTATGCAAATGTTTTAAGGATGCTTTCAGAGTAAAATATCAAAGATGATGTTAAGGTTGTGTTGTTAAAAGGATTTTCTCATAAACACATGAAAGCATGGTGGTGAAAGGTTTTCTCACATAATAAGGACTCTAAGGTTGTAAGGTCTTCTCACCTAATTGAATCAAAGATAAAGAGCTATCCTAATGAAACCTAACTTGGATTAGTTATTGAATGATACCTTTCCATGGATGACTTATGACTTAGCTTGAATTTGCAAGATAACGTGCCATTATATGCATAATAAGAACAAGTAAGAAATCACTATTCCATGGGATTTATGCTTAGCACTGAGAGGATAATGAGATGAAGTCTCTCTTGTTAGTAGAGGTCGGGTTTCTAGAAGCAATCTCCTTATCCCTTACCTATGTTCCCCTATAGGATGATTGTCTACAAAAGAAATCATTCTCTCGAATTTCTAAAAGAAGAACTAGTCTCGTCTCTAAAATATTTCTCTCTCTAATAAAATTTGAAGAAGGAGGGTCCAAGCTAGGGATTTCAAGTCAATTCTCCAATTCCTCCATTGAAGATAAGAAATTTGCATTGAGTTATGATTGCTTTCATCCATGGATTCCTTCCATTCATGAAGTTCCCAATTTCTCCTATTTTCAAAGTTAGATATCCCTAATTGAGTTAGGGTTTTCTTCAATTGCCATGAATTCTCTTGATTATTGATTTAAATGATTGACTTATGATCTGTTATGCATGAATTGATTAAATACTATGATTTTATGATGATTCCCCTATGAACCCATGTAATCTTCATATTTCTTTTAAGTTATGATAATATGATGTGGGATTCTTATTATGCTGGAAGAGTTTTATGAAATCAAGCATCTATTGATAGAATTACATGTATTTATGATGAAATTCATATCTACCCCATGTTTTCTAAATGTTGATGATTGAAAGTGGGTTGTGAACCTTGAAAGGTAAATTATGGAATTTTGCATGTTCTTATGAAATCTATGCAAATGTTTTAAGGATGCTTTCAGAGTAAAATATCAAAGATGATGTTAAGGTTGTGTTGTTAAAAGGATTTTCTCATAAACACATGAAAGCATGGTGGTGAAAGGTTTTCTCACATAATAAGGACTCTAAGGTTGTAAGGTCTTCTCACCTAATTGAATCAAAGATAAAGAGCTATCCTAATGAAACCTAACTTGGATTAGTTATTGAATGATACCTTTCCATGGATGACTTATGACTTAGCTTGAATTTGCAAGATAACGTGCCATTATATGCATAATAAGAACAAGTAAGAAATCACTATTCCATGGGATTTATGCTTAGCACTGAGAGGATAATGAGATGAAGTCTCTCTTGTTAGTAGAGGTCGGGTTTCTAGAAGCAATCTCCTTATCCCTTACCTATGTTCCCCTATAGGATGATTGTCTAGATAGACATTAGCCAGTGGATCAACGTAATCTAGAAGTTCATGGTCCTTGCCTTGGTAAGTAGGACAACCCTTTTCGGTGTCGGAGACAACGGGGGATCATGTCCTAGCTCACATGGTCTCTACGTTGGTTAAGTCTACTTCCCACAATAATAATGAACTAAGGTTACTTCAAGGAGTATCACACATGTGTTCATGTTTTTTAATTGATGTTATCTTGCAATTAACATGTTTTATGACTTATGTATTCAAACCCTTCTTATATCATGTTTTAGCTATGTGAATTGCATGTCGTGAAATGTCCTCTTTTAGCATGATTTAAATGTTTTATGCATAGCTATCATACTTGGTACATTGTTTTGTACTAACACATAATCTTGCCTACATTTACCTAAATGTAGGATTCGACCGTTAGTGTTCTCAGTTTCTTGGCTAGTGGTCGATTGCGAGGTTCCCGATCTTTGGTGAGTCCTCATGCTTCGAGGATGGATTTTTATTGTCCTTAGTTTCTTCTTATTTTCAGTTTTGGACATGATATATGGGCTAGGCCCAATTTCATTTTATTGTATTAGATGGCTATTGAAAAAAAGTTTTTAGGCTTCCGCTTTACTGTTATAAAACTTTAGACTTTAAATGTTGTCTTTACCTCTTTTGTTTTATTTCTTAAATTATGAATTCTAAGTGGCTTGTATGGGGCCTCTCGGGGTCATATAGGTCATGTTACATCTACGGGGTACCCCTGGGCTATGACAAACTTGGTAATCAACGCACAAAGTTTAGAATCATCTTAGGATGTCTCATAAGACACGTCGAGTAGAGTGTCGGTCATGAGTGTGAAGCGCGCCAAATTTATGAATCAGAGGCTACAAGATGATTAGGAAACTCCACTTCTTTAATTATTCTAAAGTCGTACGATAGAGTTTAAATCTATAAGGTTTGATCTTGGTGCTACCTTTTATTTTGTGGCGCCAGATGTGGCTATAAGGTTTGATGTTCTTACGGATGTGTTGTTAGATCCCTTTTCTATCTATACTACTGTTGGAGATTCTATTGTGGCTAAGAGGGTCTATAGAAAGTGTCCCGTCTCATTGTCCCATGGAGTTACTCTTGTTGACTTGGTAGAGCTTGATATTCTAGATTTTGATGTTATACTTGGGATGGATTGGTTGCACTCATGTTACGCTTCTATTGATTGTAGAACTCGTGTAGTCAAGTTTCAGTTCCCGAATAAGCCTGTCTTAGAGTTGTAAGGGGAAAATTCTACGCCTAAGGGTCATTTTGTCTCTTGCCTTAAAGCTAGAAAGATTATTCCTAAGGGTTGCATTTACTATCTAGTTATGGTGAGGGACGTGGATTCCAAAATCCCTACTCTTGAGTCGGTCCCCATTGTTAATGCATTTCTGAAAGTTTTCTGAGATGATTTACCTAGTATTCCTCCCGAGAGAGAAATAGACTTTGGTATTGACCTTCTCCCCAATACGCAACCTATTTATATTCCTCCTTACCGAATGGTCGACAGAACTAAAGGAGCTTAAAGAATAATTGAAAGATCTGTTGGATAAGGGTTTCATCCGACCGAGTATCCCTCGATGGGGTGCTCCAATTTTGTTTGTTAGAAAGAATGATGGTTATCTTCGTATGTGTATTAATTATCGGCAATTGAACAAGGTAAAAATTAGGAATAAGTATTCTTTTCCAAGGATAGATGACTTATTTAACAAACTTCAACGAGTGAGCTACTTTTTTAAGATTGATTTTCGATCGGGTTATCACCAATTGAGGGTGAAAGAAGATGACATTCTGAAGAAGAATTTTCGAACTCGATATGGCCATTATGAGTTTTTGGTAATGTCGTTTGGGTTGATTAATGCTTCGGTAGCGTTTATTGATTTGATGAATTGGGTGTTTAGACAATATCTCGACATGTTTGTGATTGTATTCATTGATGATATATTGACCTATTCAAGAAGTCAGAATCAACATATGGATCATTTAATTATCGTGTTGCATATTCTTAAGGACCAACAACTCTTTTCCAAGTTAAGTAAATGCGATTTTTGGTTAAGGGCTATAGCTTTTCTTGGTCACATTGTTTCAATTGAGGGTATTGAGGTAGATTCTAAGAAGACGGATGTAATTAAAAGTTGGCCTAGAACTGTATCCCCTTCGGATATTAGAAGTTTCTTAGGTTTAGCTGGTTATTACATAAGGTTTTTTGAGGTGTTCTCTTTCATTGCCTCAACTTTGACGGCTTTGACTCAAAAGAAAGCTAAGTTCAAATAGTCCGAAGCGTGAGCGAATAGTTTCCAAGAGTTGAAGGATAGACACACTTCTGCTCCGGTGTTGACTCTACCAGAAGGGACAAATGCTTTTGTTGTTTATTATGATGCCTTGAGAATTGGGTTAGGGTGTTTGCTTATGAAAAAAGGGAAAGTTATTGCATATTCCTCAAGGCAGCTTAAGATTCATGAAAAGAATTACCCTACCTATGATCTTGAATTAGCGGCGGTTGTTTTTGCCTTAAAGATTTGGAGCCATTATATGTATTGTGTGCATGTAGATGTCTTTACCGACCACGAGAGTTTGCAATAGGTATTTAATTAGAAGGATCTAAATCTTCGCCAAATAAGGTGGCTTGAGTTATTGGAAGATTATGACATTAGTGTTCTCTATCACCCATATAAGGCTAATGTGGTGGCGGATACTCTTAGTTGGTTATCTATGGGTAGTGTTACTCATATTGAACGAGATAAAAAACAATTGGTTCGAGATGTTCATAGGTTGGCAAGATTGGGTGTTCAGTTAGTCGAATCCACCAAGGGTGATGTAATGGTTCACAACGGCTCGAAATCATCTTTTGTGGCGGATGTGAAAGCCAAGCAAGGTCTTGATCCAATTTTTGTTGACTTAAAGGAAGTTGTGCCTAAGAAATCCGTTGATGGTTTCTACCAAGGGGGAGATGGTGTACTTAGATATCAAGGTCGTTTGTATGTTCCTAATGATGATTACTTGAGGGAACAAATCTTGTCAAAGGCCCAAAATTTTTGCTACTCTATTCACCCGGGAGGTCAACTAGTGGAATTGGATGAAGAAGGACATTACGGAAATTGTGACCAAGTGTCCCAATTGTAAACAAGTGAAAGTTGAACATCGGAAACTGGGAGGTTTGTCCCAAGACATTAGCTTTGCTACTTGGAAATGGGAAGATTTGACTATAGACTTTATTGTTCGGTTGCCTCGCACCTGGTGAAAACATGACTCGATTTGGGTTATAGTAGATTGGATGACGAAATAGGCTCATTTTATTCCCGTCAATGTTTCCTATTCGGCGGAGGATTATGCTAAGTTGTACCTAAGAGAAATGGTAAAGTTTCATGGATTTGTCCATTATTTCCAATCGTGGTACCTAATTCACTTATCTATTTTAGAAGTCTTTCCAAAAGGGTATTGGTACTCGTGTTAAGCTTAGTACGACCTTTCATCTTCAAACCGATGTGCAGGTGGAGATTACTATCCAAACCTTGGAAGACATGTTGAGAGCTTGTGTGATTGATTTTAATGTAACTAGGATGACCATTTTCCATTGATTGAATTTTCTTATAATAATAGCTATAACTAAAGCATTGATATGGCTCCATTTGACGGTTTAAATGGTAGAAGGTGTAGATCTCCTATGGGTTAATTTGAGGTGGGTGAAGTTTCCCTATTAGGTCCTGAGTTGGTATATGAGTGTATAGAAAAAGTTCAACTAATTAGAGAAAGGTTGAAAATGGCTAAAAGTCGGCAAAAGTTATATGTCGATGTAATAAGAACATATCTTGAGTTTGATGTTCATGATTGGGTTTACTTGATAATTTCACCATGAAGGGTGTAATGAGGTTTGGTAAGAAAGGGAAGATTAATCGCCGATATTTAGGCCCATATCAAATTTTGAGACGTGTTGGTAAGGTTGCTTATGAACTAGATTTTCCTAATGAGTTGGCATCGGTGCATCCGGTTTTCCATGTCTCTCTGTTGAAGAAATGTGTTGGTGATCCGACATCCATAGTTCCCTTATAAAGTTTTGGAGTTAAGGATAATCTTTCTTATGAAGAAGTTCCAGTTGAGATATTATACCGGCAAGACAAGAAGTTTAGAAACAAAGAAGTTGATTCTATGAAAGTGTTGTGGAGGAATCAGTTAGTTGAGGGTGCTACGTGGGAGGCTGAGGCCGATATGATGTCCCGATATCCTCATCTCTTTCCTTCTACTCCTACTCTAGCTTTAGGTAAAGTGTTCCTTGGAGTCATGTGTCTTAGATATTCCCATGATTTCTTCAATTATGAATGTTCATGAAAAAGTTTAATTTTTTAAAAATGAGTTTATTTGATTGATATCTACATGTTTATGTGATTTGAGGATGAATTGCATATAGACTACAAGGTATGATTATATGAGCATGTTTTAGCTAGGAGTTGATGTTCCGTCCTCGGATAGTTGCTTGGAGTTGATGTAAGTATTTTAACCTCCAAAATTTTAACCCCCAAAATTTCCGAATTGAAGTTAATCTCTAAAATTTCTTATAGAAGAACAAGTCTTCTTTCAAAAATATTTCTCTCTCTAGAAAACATGAAGAAGAAGGGTCCAAGCTAGGGTTTTCAAGTCAATTCTCCAATTCCTTCATTGAAGTTAAGCAACTGACATTAAGGTATGGCTATTTTCATCCATGGATTCCTTCCATTCATGGAGTTCTCAAATTCTCCTATTTTCAAAGATAGAAATCACCATTTGAGTTAGGGTTTTCTTCAATTGCCATGGGTTGTCTTGATTATTGATTTTAATGATTGAATTATGATCTCTTATTCTTGAAATGATGAAATACTATGAGTTTATGATGATTCCCCTATGAACCCATGTAATCCCAATGTTTCTTTCAAGTTATAATAATATTATGTGTGATTTTTATTATGATGGAAGAGCTTTATAAAATCAAGCATGTATTGATAAAATTACATGAATTTATGATGAAATTATATCTAACCCGTGTTTTGTAAATGTTGATGATTGAAAGTGGGTTGTGAACCTTGAAAGGTAAATTATTGAATTTTGCATGTTCTTATGAAATCTATGCAAATGTTTTAAGGATGCTTTTAGAGTAAAGTATCAATGATGATGTTATGGTTGTGTGTCGAAAGGATTTTCTCATTTCCACCTGAAATCATGATGGTGAAAAGTTTTCTCACATAATAAGGATTCTAAGGTTAAAAGGTCTTCTCACCTAATTGAATCAAAGACTAAGAGCTATCCTAATGACTTAGCTTAGATTGGTTATTGAATGATACCTTTCGTGGATAACTTATGACTTAGCTTAGATTGGCAAGTTTACTGATTAACGTTTCAAGCACACCTCATCCAATTCTAAGTAAAACCGATCATTAACTTAGTATAAAAGCCAATAAAATGTAGGGGTCAAACCCATATGGAGCAGTACGTGTTCAAATTCAATTATGATGTACAAACGTGGCCTAATTAGTTGTAGGATTAGAAATTATCGAAAAAGACAGCTAAACAAGTCTTTGGGGATGACACGAATGTCAGATGGGGGGTTTGGATTTTGCAATTATCAGCTACGACACAATCAAACACTATGGAAATAACAATAAAGAGAGGAATTCTCGTGATGTGATTGATTATAGGCAAATTTCACTATATGGGTAATTGAAACTACTAATAAATAGCTAAATATCGGTGGGAAGGCTAGAGTACGAGTGAAATAGTTTTATCTTGAACAACTATCACGTTTCAAGTGATTTCTTTCGAACATCAACATGCTTAGTAAATAGGAACAACCCATAACCTTTATACATCCACTCTCTCTCGAGCTATATGGGTAGGATTGAGTTTAGAATTAACTCTCTCGAGCTGAACCCATATCAACCCAATACCTACAAACCATTAATCAAAAGTTATGGTTCCAAAATCTCTATCTCAAGCAAGCTAAGGACTCAAAATTAGAATTGCATTTGAAACTACAATTCATAGATTAAAACACATCTAGTGATTAAACCCACTTCAATATAGCATTTAAATGAGTAATTACCAATACCCATAAGCTAATTAAACCCATGATCACACCCCAAGAATTGGGGTTTTGGCCAAACATCATAAAAAGGTAAAAACAATTACAAACTCGATTAGCCATCAACTGGGTAATAGTGTCCAAGCCTTAACAATGTTCCAAAATAGTTCAATTCAAAAACCCAAGTAAAAATCCTCAAAGTCTATAATAAGAACTCGAAAACTTAGAGAAAACTCTAACTCTAGAATGGGAATTGTAATATCTAGGAGAGAATTCCAATATCTGGGTCATAATTCCTGAAATTTCCTTTTTAAATCCATTTTATAGTTTCCCAAAATTTAGCCTGAAAGTCCAGTTCGCGGATTAAGTCGAGCTCGCCGAGTGGTTCGGCGATCCGTCTTTTGCTCCCTTCCATCGCCATTTTGCATTGGTCATCAGCCTCCCAGGTCCTGTAAGTTTGAGCGATCCAACTTGTTGTCGCAGAAAGGATTGATGATTCACCGATTGGCCATTTCTTTCATCAACTTTGTTACGTCCCCAAGGCCTACACACTGGAACTTTAGGCAAGCTAAATAGCCACTCGGCGGTTCGCCGAGTGGTCTTGGCGATCACCAAGATCACTTTTGTTCACTTCTTCAGCTTGTTTTTGCTCCTTTTGCCTAGTAGTGTCCTTGCCTTGCTCCTTAGCTCACATACCTGAAAATTAATGCTTTAAATTTATAGCATAAATTAGGCATTTGAGTACACTAATACTATCAAAACAAAGCCCTAAATGAGTCCAAATCTCGGACTCATCAACACCCCAAACTTAAACTTTTGCATGTCCTCAAGTAAAACTCAAGATCAGTAGTTCAACAAGGATGTCTACAAACAGTGCTGCATAAAACTCAACATGAATGCACACAAAGGGATCAAACTACACATACAATGCTCAATTGTGCACTCGAAATTCAAATTGTGACTCACCATTATTAAGGATACTCAAGTTCACAATACTTTCTTCAAATGCAAGTACAAGCTTAACAAAGATGCTCAAATGCCCTCACAACAACGATGATTCTATATTCACACAAAATTCTTCACAATTTAAAATCCCGGAATAACATACAACTCTCACACTCAAAAAGAGGAACACATGTGTGATTCCACTCATAGGCTTGCCTTTATTTTCCAATCAACATTTGTTTCATCTCACTAAAGCTCACAAAAGTCTTTTTAAGGCTTGTAACAGGTCTGAGTGTTAAGGTATGGTCATTTAGGCTTAGTGGCTTCTACCTTCATGAAGTATGGCCTGGAAATCACTTTTTCTCCTTCTCTTTCACATTCAAACATGTTCAAACTCCACCCCATTATTAAACTAGATATGAATCACTGAATACCCCATTTTTCACTATCTTGACATTTTATTTCACAATTCTTTCTCTTTTTTAGTCTTTTTCTTTTCTTTTTTCTTTTCTTCTTCTTTTTCTTTTTGTATATGTAGGGGTGATGAGTCCACAAATTGGACTCATTTAGGGCTATATTTTAATAGAAATTGTGTCCTCAAATGCTTATTTTATCTCAATATCTAATGAAAACCATTAAGTTTCAGGTATTTGAAGTTTGAAAGAAAGCATGGACACTACGTCACAAAAAGAAACGAAAAGGTTGAATAGAACGAAGAAATGTAGGGTTGAGGATCGCCGAGTCCACTTGGCGAATTGACGAAAGGTCTAACTTCGCCTTTTCTTCCAGTGTGTTGAGCCCTGAAGGAAAGGATCAAGTCGGCGGAAAAAGGGAGCAGTCGGCGCATTGCCGAGAAGTTCCGCAAAGCAGTACCATGTCGCCTAATGACCCAGATCATAATGATGTTGAAGGCTGGTGCAAGATGGCGATGAACTACACGAAAGGGTCAACCGCCGAGTTGATCGACGATTCCGACTAATGATGCCGAATGATCCGTTGTAGCACAAATCTATGAAAACTATAAATACTAGTTAGAGTTAGAGTTTTAAGAGTCGAACAATTATTATAATTTTCATATAGAAGAGTACTTTTTGATTTTTTTTCTCTAAGCTCGAGAGGGTTTTAAAGACCTGAAGATCGAAAGGGTTTCATCTTCATGATTTGGGTTTGGGTCTCTTGGATCTTTCAATTTTGGCCTATATCAAGACTTAAATCTTCATACCCAGTTGAATGCAAGCTCAATTTGGTATAAATTTCTATCTCTTATACATATGTGGGGAGTCATTTAGGAAATATGGGTTAAGATAATTGTTGGGTCTTGCTTGCTGATAGTTTACTCATAGTTTAATTGTGATTTAGTTTAGTAGTTGTGGATAAAATTGATGAATTTGTAGTTGCAAATACATGTTTATTTATGTATTTTAGGCTTGCTCGAGAGAGAGGTCGTAAAACTAAGACTACTAAATTGATGGCCAGTGCGAGTGGGTCGACAGGAGGTTCAGCTCGAGAGAGTGAACCCTAGTCCCATGTCCACACATTCAGTTCGAGAGAGTGAGTGGGCTAAGCGTAGGCTGGTCTTCATGCGGCAAGTGGGTGTCCGAGAGGAACGCATTTGAAACAGGGTAAGTTGCTCAAGAGAGAGCTTATCCCCCTTAAAGTCTAGCCTAGTCAGAATTATACTATGAATCTTCTATCGAAAGCGTGTACCCAATAATCTAGTTTAACCCATATTACCATCACATCCCAAGGATCCTGTCTCATTACTTAGAAACCATAGTTTATTTTGATGTGTTTACTTACTAGTGACAAAACCCCCCATTGTTAATTGACACTCTTGTGTCCCCCTTTAATTTACAATGATTTTAATCGTTAATGTCTTTAGCTACAACTAGTTAGAGATAAGTTTTATTTTTCTATTAATTCTCAAATCCACTCTCTTGGGAAAGATCCCCACCCTTGGTTGGGTTACTAATCTATTGTACGATCGTAAACACTTGCATCAGAAGTTCTGTCTTGATTACACACACATCAAAATGGCGTCGCTGCTGGGGAGTGGTGTTATTTGAGAACTTTCAGATTAGCTAATTTTTTGTTCTTCTTAGTTGTAGTTTACTCACCTAATTTTTAGTTTTGTTTTGTTTGCTTGTGTCAATATTTCAGAAAGCATGAGTGTTAAAGGTAGCAATGGTAGCCAGGTGGGCCACCAGGAAGACATCGGTAATCTCAACGATGTCCAAGAGCCCAACATCAATGACCCCCATCTCATAGGAGGTGTTGGAGCCATCCATTTACCGCAGCCGAGGGAAATGCAGTGTTCCACACAACGAGCACCATGTTGCAACTCTTGCAATTAAAGGGAATTTTCAGTGGATTGGCTCGTGAGGATCCTCACGAGCATCTTCAAAACTTCATAGATGTATGCAAACCATTCTGGTTCAAAAACATCTCTCAGGAGTCAGTCTGATTAAGGTCATTTCCTTTCTCGTTAATGGGAGAGGCATGCAAATGGCTAGCCGAGTTGTCGCGAGAATCGATCACTTCTTGGGAGGAACTGGTAACCGCATATCAAGTGCGATTTTTCCTCCATCGAAGATGATGTCACTTAGGGATAGCATCCAGAGCTTTAAGCATTTGGAAGGAGAGCCTCTAAACGAGAATTGGCTACGGTTCAAAAAGTTGGTGCTACAATGCCCAACCCATGGCTTGCCTGATAACGTGCTAATTCAGTACTTCTACCAGAGTTTGGACTCGGTAAACAAAGGTGTCGCCGACCAACTCTCGACGGGAGGCTTAATTCAGCAGCCATATGCAGTAGCAGCCTAGCTTTTGGATGGCATGACAACCATGAACAGAGCATGGTACACTCTTGAGGACCAAGTCTCCCCTCTCATCTTAAAGCTATCCAAGGAGCAGATTGAAAACGACAATGAGATAGACCAAAACATGGCCAAAATCATGACGCAACTTGGTATTTTAGCCAAAAATGTCATCGGGGCTGGTGCTCATGGTGTCAACGCTGTGGGGGTGGCTATGCTAATCCTGAGGAAATGAAGTTTGAAGCCTTGTATAATGAGGAGGTAACTTTTCTAGCAAACCAAGACGGTGGCTACCGCTCAAATTACCCAAGGCAGGCTGGTAACCAAAGTTGGGCTAGAGATGAAGGTTGGAAGGACCGAGATCATGAATGGACGGATCGTAATTCAAATTGGAAAGATGGGGAGAAGTATAAATATGTGCTTCCCCATGAGCGCTAGAAATCCAAGGATTCAGAAGGTGGTAGGTCTGAGGATATCCTCTCACGTATCCTCAACAAAGTTGAAGGGTCAGATGAAATGATGAAAGGCATGAAAGAAGATGTATCTACCCTTAGCAAGACCTTTACCTCCCATTCAGTTTCAATCAAGCAGTTATAAACCTAGATGGGTCTTATCTCATCTCACCTAAATCCGAGACAGCAAGGGGGTTTACCGAGTTATACTATGGCTAACCCCAAGAATGAAGTTTGAAGGTGGACTTGCGTCGTGCCACGACGTTAACTAAGGCGTTGTTTGGGAGGCAACCCAAAACACTTTTATGTTTTACGTGGTTTTAGAAATAATGGTGCGTTGATTGTGTAGGATGAAGAGTGAGAAGCATTTGGAAAGAAGAAGGTTGGCGAGAGAAATGTTCGGTTGGCGAGTCGCCGATTAGCTCGGCAATCCTGCTTTTATATCGTCGTTTGGATTCCCAAATTGACTGGGGGATTCTGTAAACTCGGCGAAGAATGTGACTACTCGGCGTGACACGGAATGGTTCGGCGCTCATGAATAATGTTGCCGAATGGGCAAGAACTGTACAGTGTTTCAAGCCAAAGGTTTAACAGTTTGAACCTCCTATGTGTTCCCTCATTTTCAAACGTTGCAAGCTTACACCTAGTCTTATTTTCAATATTGCTGCATCTCTATTGGATTTTGGTTGATTGATTTGTGCGTGGAGTCGGAGTTCATTGCTTTCTAGCATCCTAATAGCATAAAAGGTTAGTGTCCCGAACCCCATAACTATCTTGTCAAAAGTGTACTCATTTGCAAATGTGTGATCTTGTCGAAATCTGCTGAACCTTCCTGATTGGGCTTATTTGTTTATGTATCGATTTTTCTTCGATTACCTTGCATTTACTGCCTTAAATGTTGAAACCTTATTCTCCAATGCATAGGGTGGGGTTAATGTGTGATGAGTGTTATTCATATGTTATTGGTCTAGGTCAAATTTGTGCCTTTTGTGCTTAAATTGCATTTTCGGGGGTTGCGGGGATGAATTTGAGAAGTTGAGTCAAAAGTAGGCACATTGGGTCATTCGGCACGTTGTGACCAGCTAGCCGAACTATTATGCGGTTTGCCTAATTACCCTATCTCACCCTTATTAACATGCTTTACTTGTTGTGGCATCTGTAACTTTTGGTGAGAAGTATGAGGTCACCATGAGTACTCGGTGACTCACCGAAAGTCTTTTTGTTATCCCTTTGTCTACTCTCCTAACTTCTTTTCCACTGTGATCTTTGGTGAATTGTTTGTGGCTCGCTGAAGGTATTCGGCGGCACACCGAATGGAGTATCTAGTCTTTCTGCAGTTGAATGTTTTTGTTTTGGTTGACAAATATATTCTAACATTATCTCAAGACTTTGCAGACATGGCCAGACCAAAATTTGCAGGAAGAAACATGCCACCCGAACACATAAGAGCATTAAAGTTCAGAAGAACTGCAAGGAGCGAGAACAAGATAGCCAGTTCGAGGAGAAGGATGCCCATCGACCCTAATTCTCCTTTGTGGGCTTGAGGGTTCAGCAATGCGATACACACCTTTGTGGCATCTCATAAGTTGGACAATATGATCGAGGCTAATATGGCTGCAGAAGCTGAAACAGAGCAAAAAGAAAAAGATAACCAGAAGCAGGCTGGCACATCGGGTACTGATGCCCAGACAGATGGAGCGACTATGTAGATAGGATTCCTCCTTACCTCTCTCTCTGTGTCTTTCTTTATTCTAAATTCTGGATATTTTGTTATTTGCATTTGAGGACTAATGTTTTTGTTTGTGGTGGGGTGAGGGCCACACCTTTTGTGTGCTATTCGTGAATTGTGTTTCGTTTATATATTTGGGCTGCTCTGTTTAAATTGTGTTTACATTGTTTTTCTATGGATGTTTGAGCTTACGACTCCTTTTATATTTAAATTGCAAAATGATTTTGACCCTTCCAATTTTTTTTGAATTTTTTGCACATTTTCTCCACCCTTTATATGCTGTTGAATGTGGCTATTCCTTGGCAAATTTGAGTCTCGGTTTTAATCAATACCGATGACTTGAATAATGCTTACAATCGAATGAACATGAATGTACGGCTACGATGAGGACAAATGCAGTTGCATAGACAATTTGTGAACTCTTTGCATCTCGTTGTGATTAGCCATTTATCAAATCGATTCTCTTGTGATGACCATTGCACACTAGCGAAAGTGTGCAGTCTTTTTTGACTTAATTGTCGATGCCTTTTGTGATAAGCTTACATGGAACCATGCATGACAACACCTAGAATTTGCCATGTTGGTCCAGTTGACTAAGTAAGACTTTCTCTTGATATGATGTTAGGCAACTTCGAAGAGTGTGAACCAATTTGACGTATACCTCTTTTGTGACCTACCTTGTGAGTGTGTGATTCTCTCTTGAACATCCTTTGAGCCTTACCTTTCTTTGGACAAAACTTGATGAAAACTAGACCTTTCTTAATCCATTACCTATAATGCTCTTGAATTGTGGTTAATTGAATAGCCAACATAGGCCAAAATCCTAAGTAGGGGGTATGGTGAAAAAGAAAAGGTAAAGTCAAGAAGTGCAAGGAAAGTCTCCTTTAACCCATGGTGTTGAGAAAAATGGAACCCCTCCATATTAAAAAAAGGCAAAAGAGAAAGAAAAAGAAAAAGAATGAAAAAGAATGTTGTGGAATAAGGTACCAAAGAAATAGAGTTCCGAACAACCCATGGGAGGCGAATAAAAGAATGACCTATGATGCACTAATGAAAATGATGAAGGAAAAATAAAAGAAGTATTGAGAGTACCACATTTCATGAGGAAGAAAGTCACTCAGCCTAAAATACCATACATTTGGACTCAGCCTCATTACAACCCTTGTTAAGACCTTTGTGATCTTGAGAAAGTCGAAACAAATGTTGATTGGAAAATACGGGCAAACCTACGGGTGAAAGTATGCATTGTGTTCATCTTTGTGAGTGTGAGCGTTGTATCTTATTCCGGAACTTTAAATTGATTATATCTTTGCGTGTGAAAACAGAATCATCATTTGTGTGAGGGCATTCAAAGGCTTTTGTTGAGCTTGAACTTGCATTTGAAGCAAGTATTGCGAGCTTGAGAATCTTTGGTAATGGTGTGTCCCAACTTTAATCTTTGAGTACACAATTGATCCTTACATAAGTAAATTAAGTCTTGTTGTGTACATTCATGATTGGGTCTTGTGTAGCACTATTTGAGACACCCTTGTTGCACTGTTCAATTTGAGTTTTACTTAAGGACGAGCAAAAGTTTAAGTTGGGATGTTGATGAGTCCAAAAATTGGACTCATTTAGGGCTATATTTTAATAGAAATTGTGTCCTCAAATGCTTATTTTATTTCAATATCTAATGAAAACCATTAAGTTTCAGATAATTGAAGTTTGAAGGAAAGCATAGACACTATGTCGCAAAAAAGAATGAAAAGGATGAAAAGAACGAAGAAATGAATGCCTGAGGATCGCCGAGTCCACTTGGCGAATCGCCGAAGGGTGTTACTTCGTCTTTTGTTCCAGTGTGCTGAGCCCTGAAGGAAAGGATCAAGTTGGCGGAAAAAGGGAGCAGTCGGTGCATCGCCGAGAAGTTTCGTGAAGAAGTACCATGTCGCCCAATGACCCAGAGCACGACGATGCTTAAGGCCAGTGCAAGACGGCGATGAACTAAACCAAAGGGTGAATCGCCGAGTTGATCGGCAATTTCAACTAACGACGCCCAATGATCTGCTGCAGCACAAATCTGTGAAAACTATAAATACTAGTTAGAGTTTTAGTTTTAAGAGTCAAACAATTATTATAATTTTCATATATAAGAGTACTTTTTGATATTTTTTCTCTAAGCTTTATAGGGTTTTGAAGACTTGAAGATCCAAAGGGTTTCATCTTCAGGATTTTGGTTTAGGTCTCTTGGATTCTTCAATTTTGGCCTGTGTCAAGCCTTAAATCTTCATACCCAGTTGAATGCAAGCTCAATTTGGTATAAATTTCTATCTCTTATACATGTGTGGCTAAAAACCCCAATTCTTAGGGTGTGATTTAGCGAATATGGGTTAAGATAATTGTTGGGTCTTGCTAACTTATAGTTTAATCGTAGTTTAATTGTGATTTCGTTTAGTAGTTGTGAATGAAATTAATGAATTTGTAGTTGCAAATACAAGTTTATTTATGTGTTTTTGGCTTGCTCGAGAGAGGTCATAAACCTAAGACTACTAAATTGATGGGCAATGCGAGTGGGTGGACATGAGGTTCAGCTCGAGAGTGAACCCTAGTTCCATGTCCACACACTCGGCTGCAGAGAGTGAGTGGGTTAATGCGTAGGCTGGTCTTCATGCGGCACATGGGTGTCCGAGAGGAATGCATTTGTAACGGGGTAAGTTACTCGAAAGAGAATTTATCCCCCTTAAAGTCTAGCCTAGTCACAATTATTGAATCTTCTATCGAAAGCATGTACCCAATAATCTAGCTTAACCCGTATTCCCATCACATCCCCGGGATCCCCTCTCATTACCTAGAAACCCTCATTTATTTTGCTATTCTTACTTACTAGTGACAGTACCACCCATTGTTAATTGAGACTATTGTGTCCCCCTTAAATTTACAATGTTTTTAATTGTTAATGTCTTTAGCTACGACTAGTTAGAACTAAATTTTATTTTTCTATTAATTCTCAAAACCACTCTCTTGTGAACGATCCCAACCCTTGGTTGGGTTACTAAACTACTGTACGATCGTAGGCACCTGCATTGGAAGTTGTGTATTGATTACGCCAACATCAAGGGGCACCATCATTTTTTTAAAACAATCCATCAAAGGTGGAGGTTTTGACACTTCTTGACTTTCCTTCATTTTCACCACACCCCCAACTTAGGCATTTGGCCTAAGTTGGCTATTCAAACATACCAATACTTCATAAAGGTTATAGGTGATGAGATACAGAGGTCAAAGTGGTTCAACTTTCTTCTAAGAAAAGGATAAGCTCAAAAGGTGCCAAGCAAGGTTAACACATCTCACAAGGTTGGCCACAAACATGTATATTCTCAAATTTGGCTCACCCTTCAGAATTATTGCCTAAGATCATTTTAGTTGTTCTCTTCACTCAATCAATTGGAATAACGGGGAAAGTTCTAGGTATCATCAAATACAATGTTCAAGACAACCTCACAGCACCAAGTCATTGGTACCAATATAAAACAAGACTCCACACTTTCTAGCTAGCATGCAATGTTTATCACAACAGACTCATTCGACAACCGACTAGTCGCAATGAGATACTAAAAGTTCACATATTGCCTATGTAACTTAGTGTGCCTCATCGTAGCCACACATTCATTTTGTTCAATTAAGAGAACTATTCAAGTCATAGATATTAACCACCCGACACTCAAATGTGTACAAGAACAGCAACAATTACACACACAAGAGGTGGCAAAATTTTAAAATTTAGTTCAAAAACCATTTTTTATCAAAACAATGGGCAATAACACAACTCAACAACCAAGATATATATAAAAAATAATAAGCTTAATATTCACAAAAACATCATCAAAACATAACCAATATTCACAAAATAGTCATAAGAGGTAGGTATGGAAATACCTCATCCCACCCAACAAATTATGCAATTCTCCTCAAATGAAACTAAAATAAAAACACAACAGAGAGGGAGCTAAAAATAGTCATCCTACCAGGCTAGGCCTAGGGTGAAGTCACCATCTCAGTCACTCCATCTGCCGAGGCATCAATGCCCGGTGTCACATCTATCAAAACACTCTCAGTCTGGGCATCAGTGTCTAGGGTCTCAGCAATCTTGGCTCCACTAGAGCCCATCATGGAAACATCTCTCACAGAGGCCTGGACAACTGAATGTACCATTACCTCCTCTAAGTTAGTCAAGCCCTCATAGAGAGCCTCCTCAAGAACACCAAGTTGCTCCATATCAGTCTCAACCTCGGATTCTGTAGCAGCCTCATCAGCTCTAACCTCATCTCCGATTGTGGCCATAATCACATCTAAACAGTCTGGAACATCGGTGCTCGGGCCATCTAGGGTATCCTCAGTGACAAAGAGTGAGGTGAAATCAGTGGATTTCAGTTGGTCCACATCATTCCTCAACCCAATAATGTCGGCCTTTAAGGTCGTATCATCCTCAGTAGCGCCATGTCCTCTCTCACATACCTCTACTTTCGCCATAAGGGCATCAATCAAAGCCTTGAGAGGTGTCATCTCTAGTGTACTCGACCTATATATGCCGAATGTCAATAGAAGATATGGGTGTAATCTCAACATCTCTTCTCATCACGTGGAACTCTATCTTGATGACATAACTCAGTGATCAACACCGGAAAGAGAAGAGACGGTTGGCGCTGCTTGGCCCTCATGGCAATCTCCATCTCAATGATCAATCCCAAATTAAGTCACTTCCTAGAAATGATACTTCCAAGGCAGGCTGCCTTTTTGTGGCGTAGGATAGACTCACTCTGGGATGGCATGATCGACCTGCTAATAAATCCAAAGCAGTATCTAGCCACCATATTGAGATCCTTCTTCTTTATTGGCGCTCCTGCCTCAATCCACCTCGGGGCCGTGTCTGAAATTATGGGGGCTAACCAACCTTTTAAATCCTTCAGAGTCTTTATTGTGATCATACTCTGGTATTCATGTATAAAGTTGGAGGCACGATTGAATACTACATTTATATCATCGCTGCTGCATCTAACCTTTTTCTCTTGGACCACCATGAAGTCTTCTGGTTTGAAAGCACTAGCCTTCTTCTTCCCTTGAGGCTCCAAGTCACTATAGAGAGAGTAGAACTTCCGGACCCATGTAAGAATGTATGGGCCACAGGGCTTGGTGAAGACCTCATATCTGTGGAACCTGACAGTGCCACACTTTTGGATGTCTGTCCCCTATACCATCTTTGAACAATCTCTTCTCCTCTAATATTTTCCTCAATACCTCGACCTTTAGTCTATTGAGAAATTGGGGAGGAGGACCGTGTACTGGTGGTGCTGGGACCACTGTTTGCTATGAAGCTGGAGGAGGAGGAATCTGAGCTATCATGATCCTAGACGGATCATGTGTCTTCTTGGAGCGAAGCTCTGCTCTCCGGGTTTGTAGCAACTGATCATCCTCAGGCTCAGAGAAATAAGGCAGAGAATCATGGGATTCTCCCTCACTACCGAAATTGTACTCCAGTGTCTCAGGCATGGGCGCCTTGCCCTTTCCCTTTCCTCCTTTGGAGGTAGCTTCTTGGCCTTAGCATTGGAAGCAACTGCTTCCTCATTTATCACGACACCTCGTGCCCGCTTTCGAGGCGGCATATCACTACCAATCATATTGGTTCTAGCCATTCCAACAAAACAAAAAGGCAACACATTGAAACATTTTTAGAAAGTGCAGAAAATGAGTTGCACAAAGACTTGCTAAACGATTTGGCGAGTAGCCGAGTTACTTTGGCAAGCCTGATCGGGCTCGCTGAAAGTACCAGCACAAAAAATTCATAGATTCAAACCTGGTCGTCGATGACCAAGGTCATTTGGCGGATCTCCGACACCAAAAGTAGCTCGCCAAAAGTTACAGTGTATATTAAGGATTAGGGGCTCAGAAGGGAGATCAAGAAGGAATCTCTCCAAGTGATCTCGGCGAGCTCAAGCATATCGCCAAAGGTTATAGAGTAAAACTCACCAAATGAAGGAAATTAAGGGGGATCTAGGGGCTTTTCGGTGAACCGCCGAACCACTCGGCGAGCTCGACTCAACTTGCCAAATGGCCCAACGTGCCAGTTTTCACCCCAATACTTCAAAATCAAGCCCGCAGCCCCTAAAAACAAAATTAAACACCTACACTATACAATTAAGGTTAGACCCATACTACCCATGCCCTCGGGGTACTCAGACTTCTCCCGATTTGGCCAAAATTGGCCATTTCACATTTTTTGCCCTTAAGAATTACATCTACCGCTCCATCATTGGGCAAAAATAGGTCATTTAGCACAGTCCAAGGTTACTCAGGGTGAACTAGACCCAACACAAATTCACCACAACCAAACAATTTAGCCTCAATTTTAATCAAACACAATGCGGGATTCACAATTAAAAACTGATTAAAAGTTATTTAAATTAAAATTAGGCAAACGAACACAAAAACAATGATTACCCAAAAACAATCAAAAACACATTAACAGTTGCATTTGAGTTCAACCACATATGGAGTTTGGGGTTCGGAAAACCAACCTTGATGTCAAAAATGAGATTGAAATACTTGGAGGCAAAGTTCCACAATCCCGAGAAAAGATTTCACAAGATATGAGACTAAAAATAGCAAAAATAAAAGATCTACTATAGGGTGCGAGAGTACGAGGGTTTAAAATGAGAGAAAATGAATGATTTTGATATTTTAAACCGTTTGGCCTTTGAAACCTTTCAGTTTGCGCTCCATTCGACAGTATAAGTCGCGCCCGCTGAACCACTCGGCAATGCACCTATTGGTATTTTAGCTCACCGAGTTTTAAAGAACTCCCAATAGTTTAGGGGTTCAAAAAGCAGAAAAAGTCGAGCTCGCCGAACTGTTCTGCAGGTTGCCGACTGAGCCTTTGGCTCGCCGAATTTTACATAGTTCCCCTTCAAGCTGGGTGGTTCCAACGATGGTCTAAGTCGAGGCACGCCGAACTGTTCTGCAAGTCGTCGACTATACTTTTGCTCGCCAAATTACTAATTTTCCAAGATTTTTCACTCTCAACCTGCACAATCAACACAGTTATTCACAAATAAACTTTAAAAACATGAAAAACTTGGGTTGCCTCCCAAGAAGCTCCTTAGTTAACGTCGTGGCACGACTGAACTACAAATTTAAGCTTCATTTTCGGGGTTGGCTGTTATGTCACTAGGTTACCCGAATCTTACATTGAACGTTGTGGTAGGTACATCCCAAGAAGGGATGGAATCCCTCGACAACTAAACTAACCATTTGGTAGCTTCACTCATCAAGGAGAATGGAAACAACATGAGATAGACTCATTCTTGTAATACGTTCTCGAATGAAAACGGACCACAAACATCCATGAGCTTCTAAATATGCTCATGGGGTCTTCGTGGGCCAGCTCTCCATATAATCCCTTCATTTATAGGAGCTGTAACATTCTGCTTGTAAAATGGCAGATTGCATTACTCTCAACAGGTGGTAGACGAATTGCACCCACACCAACCAATTGATTTGGGTCATTCACAATTGGAACATTTACATCATTAAGATTCCCAATGTCGTCTTGGTGGCCCACTTGTCTACCATTACTCCCATTAACGCTCATCTCCTATTCTGTTTAAAATAAGCAACACAAAATAAAAAATAAAGTAAGTCGATTCAACTACAACAAAAAAGATCACAATTCAACATCAATATAAGAATTTTGAAACAACACCACTCCCCGGCAACGGAGCTATTTTGATATACGTTTTAAGCACACCTCATCCAAATCTAGGTGCAAACGGTCGTTAACTTAGTATAAAACCCAACAAAAGGTCGGGGTCTAACCCACATGGAGTGGTAAGTGTTCAAATTCAATTATGAAGTACAAACGTGGTCTAATTAGTTGTAGGAATAGAAATTATCGAAAAATACATGTAAACAAGTCTAAGGGGATGCATGAATGACAAATGGGGGCTTTCAATTTTGCAATTGTCAGCTACAAAACAATCAAAATACTATGGAAAAAACAATATAGAGAGGAATTCTCGGGATGTGATCGATTATAGGTAAATTTCACTATATGGGTAATTGAAACTACTAAAATGTAGCTAAATATCGGTGGGTAGGCTGGACTATGAGTGAAATAGTTTTCTCTCGAAAAACTATCACGTTTCAAGTGATTTCTTTCGAACATCAAAAAGCTTAGCAAATAGGAACAACCCACAACCTTAATACATCCACTCTCTTGAGCTATATGGGTAGGATTGAGTTTAGGATTCACTCTCTTGCGCTGAACCCATATCAACCCAATACCTACAAACCATTAATCAAAAGCTTTGGTTCCAAAACCTCTCTCTCAAGCAAGCAAAAAACTCAAAATTATAAATGCATTTGCAACTACAATTCATAGATTAAAACCGAGTGAATGATTAAACCCATTTCAATATAGCATTTAAAATCAGTAATTAACACTATCCATAAGTTAATTCAACCCACAATGAGATGATCACACCCCAAGAATTGAGGTTTTAGCCAAACATCGTAAAAAGGTAAAAAACAATTACCAACTCGATTAGCCATCAACTGGGTAATAGTCTCCAAGCCTTTACAATGTTCCAAAATAGTTAAGTTCAAAAACCCAAGTCAAAATCCTCAAAGTCTAGAATAAGAACTCAAAAACATAGAGAAAGCCTTAACTCTTGAATGGAAACTGTAATAACTAGGAAATAATTCCACTATCTGGGTCAGAACTCCTCAAAATTCCTTTTAAAATCCAATTTATAGTTTCCCAAAATTTAGCTTGAAAGTCTAGTTGGCGGATTAAGTTGGGCTCGCTAAGTGGTTCGGTAATCCACCTTTTTCTCCCTTTCATCGCCATTTTGCATTGGTCATCTTGTCGTAGAGTGGATCGGCGATTCACCGATTGGCCATTTTTGTCGCCAACTTAGTTTCTTCCCTAGGACTGGCACACTAGAACATTAGGTGAGCAAAAGAGTCACTCGGCGGTTCGCCGAGTGGTATTGGTTATCACCAAGATCACTTTTCTCCACTTCATCAACTTGGTTTGCTCCTCTTTTTCGTCGTAGTGTCCTTGCCTTGCTCCTTAGCTCACATACCTGAAAATCAATGCTTTAACATCAGTTTATAGATTTTATGACCCAAGAATAGCCCCTAGATGTGACACGATATACAAGACTCTGAAAAGACTCATAGCAAACCATAAAATATGATAATAAAAAAATGGTATGGAATTTAAAAACCTTTATCTAGACAATAAAAGTCTTTTATAAAAGCAAGAGGAAGTCTAACTTGTCTCAATTAGACATCTAATACAATCTTTGAATCAAAAATAGGGTCACGACCCTTCAACATAATCTGAAACATAAAATGACTTAGAAAGAAACTACTAATGACTCAAACGTCCTCGATCTTGAGGACTCACGACAATCTAGGAGAATAGTCGATCCAAGTTTGAACCAATAGAGAATCACCTGAAGAACCGGAACCTACACTTTGTGAAAAATGTAGAAAATATGGGTTAGTACAAAAATTCACCAAGTATGATAGCCATGCATAACATCCTTGAAAACATGTTAAAAGGGACATTTTAGTTGAAATGTATGCATTCACCAAGTTTGAGAATCATCATGAACTTTTACTGTAAAACATATGTAAGAAGCATGTTCATCATATAAATCATTATAACAGAATAGAACCATCTTATAGGTAACCATAGGTTATACTTGTGCAATGTATAGATGAACTCCCATACCCCCACCCATACTAAGTACCACCTTTAGGTCACCGTTATCTTATTTACTATTCTTTAATGTCATCCTTAGTTCACTCTTATAAATAAGGAACATTCACATTAAACAAGTCACATCAAGGAAAGCAACTCATAGCAACAATCCAAGTTAAGCATTCATCACTACATTTAGCCTTCATGTCAATATTCTCAATAGCATCATTATAAGCATATTCATTTTATAAGACATTATAACATTGAGGAACACACCATAACCACTCTCAAAGCCTACTCGTGCAATGCATGGATGAAGTCCCATACCCCACCCACATTTCATAGACTCTCTTGATTAACCATAGTACATAACTCACATGATGGGAATAAGCCCTAACCGACATAGACCATGTGAGAAAATCATCGAATCCGTTGTCATGTCCCACAACGAAAAGAGTTGGTCTACTTGCCTAAGGTAGAACCGGTAATATTTTAACTTAGGTGGATCCACTAGCTAATAACCTATGTGGGCACATAGTTATAGGATAACGATGTTGTTACTAGAAACTCGGCCTAACATAGGGAGAGCTGTCACCTCACCATATCCACTCGGTGCTAAGCATTAAATTTCCATGGAGTAGCTAATTCTTTTTTAATATTCTTACACATGAGAGGGATGTCATTGGCCTATCGACACAAGGTACATTATTATACACATGAAAGGGATGCCATAAGGATACCGATTCAAGGTACATCATTCGAATAGCTCATTGAATCCGCATGAAAGGGATACCATTGATATACTGATTCAAGGTTCATCATTACAATAGCACATTGAATCATCGTGAAAGGGATACCATTGGTCTACCGATTCAACACAAAGCCTTAGAATACTTCATTAGTCATTTATGAAAGGGATGCCATTAGACTACCGATTCAAGGTTCATTAAGTCAAGATAACTTTTAGTTACACATGAAAGGATTCCCTAAGCCTACCAATTAAAGGTATATCAATCAAGATCACTTTTAATTAAACATGAAGAGGATTCCCTAAGCCTACCAATTCAAGATATATTATACATTGAGAAAACCTTTCACAACATGCCATCATCATTCACACGTGTATAATTGAGAATCTCCTTTAAACATTGCCACAATTACATTATAGTCATGATCACATTACTTTCAATATATTCACAAAGCATGTACACAAACATCATGATTATACAAAATTCTCATAATTTGCCCTTCAAGGACCATGGATCATAATTCACCAACACGCCTAGAAATACTATATTAGGCATGGATAGTAACATTATTCAAGTAATCAATTCATAATATTGAGAATTCTATAGCATTCTACGATCATCAATCAATACCCACACTTTAAGATGCAATTTATAAGAATTGGGGGAATTCATGGATTCTTGAGGAATTCATCTTAAAAACAGTAAGTAATAATCAATTTGATCATAACATAAAGAAATTAAACAATTAGAAACGTTTTTGAAGTGAATCCATGACTTGGAGTAAACCCCTAGCTTTTTGGGTAAAGTTGTAAGTTTGAAATTTAGTTTGGAGGGATTCCATTGATGAAAACTATCCATGGATCAAAGACTACCATAACTTAAGTGAAGAAATCCAACAAATTTGAGTAAAAAATCCTCCTTCTTCAAGCTTTAACTTGATCTTCTTCTTCTTCCTTGGAGTTCTAGAGAGAAGATTTTTGGAGAGGGTTTGGTTTAGATTTTGGTAGTTGGGATTTTTATGAAGTATAATAGGTGGTTAAAGGTTTAAAAAGTCTTATATAGGTCTAATAAAACAATATAAAATGACTTCACATTTAACTAACTTAATTAGGAATTACCTAAACTACCCCTCCCTTGGTAGAGACTTGGACAGATCTGCAGGCATGATCTACGCCCATAACCCACAGACCGTGAGTGGGCCTACTAGCTATCATGCAGGTCCGTAGGTGGTGGCCTGTAGCTCCCCATTTGGGGTCTTGACCCACGAGATAGTCCCACGAGGCGTGGATGGACCTACGCCCCGTAGGTCCCATCCGTAGGTCACCTGCTTTGGGCAGTTTTGGGCAGATTTGGGGTTAGGTTTGAGGGTCCTCCTCAAGGACTCTTGGTTGGTCCTTGGGGAGTCATACCTTGACATTTAACCCCTAAACCCCTCATCCTAAGTATGGGAAGCCATTTTACTTCATTAACCCACACATCAAACTCTAAAACTCTCACGTAAGGCTCTAGTTTCACCTACTAGTTTATGGGTGTTACAATAGCATAAATGAGGAATTTGAGGACCCTAAAACTATCAAAGCAAATCCCTTAATGAGTCCAAATCTAGGACTCTTCAATGACGTGCTCTTCCATGGATTATAAGAACAAGTAAGAAATCATTATTTCGTGGGATTTATGCTTAGCATTTAGAGGATATTGAGATGAAGGCTCTCTTCTTAGTAGAGGCCGAGTTTCTAGAAATTATCTCCTTATACCCTACCTATTTTCCCCCATAGGATGACTGTCTAGATAGACATTAGCTAGTGGATCCACCTAAGCTATAAGTTCATGGTCCTTACCTTGGCAAGTAGGACAACCCTTTTTGGTGTGGAAGACGGGGGATCATCTTATAGCTCACATGGTCTCTATGTCAGTTAAGGCTACTTCCCACAATAATAATGAACTAAGATTAATTCAAGGAGTATCTCACATGTGTTCAAGGGTTTTAAAGGATGTTAGCCTCCATTGACCATGTTTTATGACTTATGTTTTCTAACCCTTCTTGTATCATATTTTAGCTTTGTCAATTGCATGTCATAAAATATCCTCTTTTAGAATGATTTAAATGTTTTATGCATAGCTATCATACTTGGTACATTTTTTTGTACTAACACATACTTTTGACTACATTTCCCCATTTGTAGGGTTTGACAGTCAGGGTTCTCAGTTTCATGGCTAGTGGTTGATTGCGAGGTTCCCAAGCTTTAGTGAGTCCTCATGCTTCGAGGACATATTTTCATTGTTCTTACTTTCTTCTTATTTTATGTTTTGTACATGATGTATGGGCTAGGCCCAATTTCATTCGATTATATTATATGACTATTGAAACAAAGTGTTTAGACTTCTGCTTTTACTTTTATAAAACTTTTGGACTTGAAATGTTGTATTTACCCCGTGTGTTCTATTTCTTATCTTTTGAATGCTAAGTTGCTTGTATGGGGCCTCTTGAGGTTTTATACGCCATGTTACATTTATGAGGGACCCCTGGGTCGTGACACAACTAGTGTAACCTAAGGATTGTGACAACTAAAGCAAGCCGAAAGTTTTTATATAAATAAAGTAAATGGAACTGAAGAGAATAATGTCTAATGTCACGACCCAAAGTAAATCCTAGATATGACATGCGGTATAAGACCAAGAGAGGCCCTATACAAGTTTGTTGACATGCATATATATATATATATATTATAATTGACTAAAGGAGGGAGTCTAGTATAATAAAAGAGGTTGACTTAAAAGTAAAACATAAGAAGAGTAACGTAAAGGTGACATGGTCCTCGGAACATGATGACTTACCAAATCTTCAAGGAATGATCGAGAAACTAGCCACGAGCGGGAGGAGAAGCGTTAGACCCTACATTAAAAATAATATTGGCACAAGTATGCATTAGTACATTGAATGTACTATGTATTAGGGATATGCAAATTATGTGAAACATGATCATAAGAGGAAATAAGGGAAAACATGATATGTATTACCAAGCTAAAGCACACTAAAACCTTTAAAGAAGAATCATAAATTATGAACATGGTTAATGCATCTTAAAATCTTGATAAAGCTTCATAACTCTTTTTAAAGTAGCTTAGTTCATTTTGTGGGATATTAGATTTAACAAACAATAACATGGAATATGATGTAATACCTATATTGAGAAGGGATAGTCTACTTGCCATGGTAGAAATCTGTATCATGATTCATATGCTATTTGTATATCCACTAGCTAGGTCATTAAAGATAACTCTATAGGGCTACATAGTTTGGAACTAGAGGTTGCAACTAGAGACTACCCTATTTGAGTCTGCACCTCAAAGTTCTCTCAGTGCGAAGTTAAATACCAACAAAATTTTCATATTAATAAACATATCATTAGACATGGAAAAGCACAATTAAGTACGAATCCAAGATTAAGTCATCATAGAGTAGCTCATAAAATCATGATCCATACAGGTGCGAGAAAACCTTTCACTAATCAGGATTTCTTATTATGTGAGAAAACCTTTCACAATTTCATTGATGATTATTTTAAAAGCAACCTTAGTTCATATAATATTATTTTTCATAAATAATTCATAGCTTTCATAAATTAGCTTTCATAAGTTCATAACTTTCTTCATAAATCCATAACTTTATAATTTCATAGTCAAAATCATGAATAATGAATGGTTCCAGATGAAATCAATTTGAAAACATGTAGTTAAATCAAACCATTCATAATAAGATTAAAACCAAACAATTGAATCATAATAATTAATACCCATGGAGAATTGTATGAGAATCTAATCAATTTTGATGTAATTGAATTTGGAGAATTGAGATCTTTTGGGACTCAATGAGTAAATGGAACTAATTGATGAATTCCTACATACCTTTATGATATAAGACAAAAATCGATGGACGAAAAAAGGAGATTTGAAGCTTGAACTCTACATTTCTCCCTTGAAGCTTGAGATGATTTGGAGGGGATGAACTTGGATAAAATTATGAGATTTCAGAGAATAAGAGCATTTGGGTAGATTTAAGAATAGAAGGGTCTTTATAGGACTCAAAGTTAGATTTAAAATGGCATAGTTTAGGCAGTGAATGCATAGGAACAGGCCCAAGTAACCTTCAAAAATAAATGAAAGACGGACTATGGCCCATACTTGTCAACCGTAGAACCAACTTTAGAAACTCAAATTGACCTTACTTTCCACGAGACCTTTCTATGGTCCTTATAAATTCTTTCAGTCCATAGGCCCCATCTGTAGAACATAATTTCATGTCTAAAATTTTACTAGACCCTTCTACGAAACCCATCTATGACCCATAGTCCAACTGATGACCTATCACATTCACTCGTAGGTCAAACTTCAGAAACTTGAATTTTTCCTAAGCTGAACCTCATTCCTACGATTGTCATTTATGATCCGTAGAAACTTCTACGAACCATGTACTAGTCTCATAGGATATTACCATTAGCCAAAATATGAAGTTCTTTACTTTTCCATTTTCCGAGGTGTTACACCTAAACCAACAATAAGTTTCATGCCCCGAGGCTACCCCCTAGACGTAACACGAAAACTAGGTCCAAGAGTGACCTCAATCTAACCCTGAGTGTTGCATGTAATAAGCATACTGAAATATAACTAAGTAAATCACATACTATGTGGAAGCTAAAAGCAGTGGACATCTAAAAATTGGGAAAAAACTCAAGTAGTTAGAATATATAATATAATTAAAGTTTAGTGATGACTGAAACAACACTTACAACTTGAGGTGAATATACTACTATGTATGAAAATCCTCTAACTGAGTTTAGTTGTTGGGACATCCCCTAGCTAAATCTGACCGGACTGAAAAATTGAAAGTAAAGACTAGGTGTTAGTATTTACTTATTTTAATGTTGATCTGAAGTGGGTTCAATTAATATTTGAGTTTTAATTGATGAATTGTAGTTGCAAATGCAATTCTAGTTTTCCATTCTAAGTTTGCTTGAGAAAAAAAGTTTTAGAGTTAAAACTATTAATTGATGATTGTAGTGATTAGGTTATTGCCAACTTTTCTTGAGAATGTGGGTCTAAATTCAATCCTACTAATCTAGCTTGAGAGAGTAGATATTAGATTGAGGTATTGGGTTGTTTATATGTGTTATGCTAGTCAAGGTTAGAGAGAACTAGCTTGTTTTGTGATAGTTGATTGAGAAATGACTATATCACCTAAATCCTAGCCTACGCACTAATATTCAACGACTTTTAGTAACTGATAATTACCCATTTTATGAAATTGGCATTCAATATATCACACTCCCAAGAACTCTCCTCTACTTGTATACTCTCGATTGTTCGTAGTTGTTAATTGTTCATTCAAACCACCCCATTTGACATTAATTGTCAACCACTTGTCAGTTATTTTATTGTTTTGAAAATTTCTACTTATACAAATGATTAAAACACTATTTCACTTTGTAATTGAATTCTTAACTATATCACTCCCTGTTGGATCGACCCCAACTCTTAGTTGGGTTTATACTTCTTAGAAACCACCTAAGCTTAGAATAGGATGAATTGTAGTTCAGAGTTATCAACACCATACAAGTAATGTCTCCATATCTTTAGGAAAAACACTACCACTGCAAGCTCGATGGCATGAGTCGGGTAGTTCTTCTCATGGAACTTAAGATGCCTAGATATATAAGCTATGAATTTACCTTGCTGCATCAACACACAACCTAGGCCGACCCTAGATGCATCACAATAAACCACATAACCGCCTGACCCATCTGGTAGAGTCAAGACAGAAGTGCTAGTAAACCTGGTTTTCACTTTTGAAAAGCTTTTCTCACACCTATCTGACCACTGATACTTAACATTCTTATGAGTCAACTTGGTCAATGGGGAAGCTTTGGATGAAAATCCTTCGAGGAACCACATGTAGTAACCGGCCTAACACTAGAAACTTCTGATATCAGTCGGAGAGGTAGGTCTGGGCCAGTGCTTATTCCCTCAATTTTTTGAGAATCCACTCGGATCCCTTCGGTAGATACCACATGACAAAGGAACGAAATGAATTGTAACCAGAATACATAGTTACTAAACTTTGCAAATAGCTGGCAATCTTTGAGGGTTTGGAAAACAACTCTCAAATGAGTTGCATGCTCTTACTCACTCCGCGAATAAACTAGGATATCATCAATAAAGACAATGACACACAAGTCCAAATACTGTTTGAACACCCTATTCATTAATTCCATGAAAGTTGTAGGATCATTCGTTTGTCCAAAAGACATAACTAAAAATTCATAATGACCATACCGAGTCATGAAGGCTTTCTTCGGGATGTCACTATCTTTGACTCTGAGTTGAAGATTGCCAAATATGAGGTCTATCTTAGAAAAACAACTAGCACCCTAAAGTTGGTTGAACAATTCATCAATCCTGGGGATGGGATATTTATTTTTGATTGTGACTTTGTTCAACTAACAGTAGTCTATGCACAATCTGAGAGAACCCTCTTTCTTCTTTATGAACAACACTAGAGCACCCTATGGAGAGATGTTGGGTCCGATGAAGCCCTTATCTATAAGGTCTTTCAATTGTTCTTTCAATTCCTTTAGCTTAGATAGAACCATTATGTAAGGAGGAATCGAAATAGATTGGTTATTCAGAAGGAGATCTATTCCGAAGTAAATTTTTCTTTTGGGATGGATCTTGGGATGATCTTTTGGAAACACTTCTAAAAACTCATTAGAGATCATTTTTCTGGCATAAAGGTAATAGATAAATCGACCTATAGGGAGTGAGTTACTACCCTTCAACTCTATGACTGGCTCGCTTGGAAACTGAAACAGAATAATCCTCTTCTACAATTGACTGATGCATACCATAAATGTAACCAATCCATGACTGAAATGACATTAAAATCTACCATTTCTAACTCTACAAGTTCTGATGAGGTGATTTTTGTGAAACTATGACAGGGCAATTTCTGTAAACCCGTCAAGTTAAAACTGAATCACCAACTCTAGTAGAGACTGAGAAGGATGTGAGAGAGTTTCTAGACTGACACTGAAGTTTACTTCTATATAGGAGTTGCAAAAGATAGTGTAGCCCCTGCATCTAACAATGGATATACATCTAAGTGAATGACTCGCAACATACCAGTGATAACATTTGGAGAATCTTTTTTGCCCAGGTGAGCTTGAAAAGCATACAACCTGTTCTGGCGCTTACCACCACCTATACCAGACGAGGCGACCTACTAAGTGGGGTGACCTGCTAGCGCTTCTCAAGTTGTAGACTGAGCCATGGTACCTCCTTATCCTTTCCTAGTAATGGAACATATTTTTGGTAACTCTTACTTACTTTTTACTATGCTTGGATAAACCCCCTTACCTTAGGGGTGTGAATATATAATCGAATACACCAATTAGCTTGTGGGTGTTGTTAATTGCTCTATTTAATGTTATTTTGAAATGAATTCAGTTATTTAGTTATATTTTCATTTATGGATTGATGTTGCCAATTCAGTTCTAGCTTTAGCTCTCTATGCTTGCTTGTGAAAGATGTTTAGGGTGGAGTGCCTAATTGATAGTTTTATTGAGTCTTGTCTTTACAACCCAACTTGATGAAGTGGGTTAAATTAAGGATATGGGTTGTTTCACATCGTTAAGCCTCTTGAGGTTCGAAAGAACTTGCTTGAAATATTATCGATGATTAAAAATATCATTGTTATAGTTATAAACCATCCTACCCATTGAGATTCGACGACTTAAAGCAATTAGTTATTACCCATTATGCGAAATTATTATTTGATTGCACACACACTCCTAAGGCCTTTTCTCTAATTGTTCAAACCCCCGTTAATTTTCTTCATTAACAATAGGTTTCTAAATCATCTTAATATTGATAATTGAAATTTATTGATTTACATTATGCTACATTTTGTTTATTTCCCTTCTACAAGAAGTTAAAATAATTTCATACTATGTATTTGAATTCTTTTCAATACAATTCCTCGTGGGGCGAACTACAACTCATCATTGGGTTTGTACTTGTTAACGACCACCTATGTATAGGCTACAATAATTTTCAATACTCAATTAAAAAAATTAACACTAAAATCCTCAAACCACAATATCTTAGCTCAAAATTGCCTAGAAAAAAATAAATTCTGCTAGTAATATATTTAATAATGTAAACGTCCCATTTCTCTCCATTCAAAGACCAATTTATATTTATCCAAAAAATTCCCAAAATATCACCTCATGACCAAATCAACGGTATTAGTAGTGTTCACCGAATGACTCGGCAATCCACCGATTGGCAAGCCTTATCGCCAAATTTCTTCTACAACTTTTGAATTCTTGACTTCTCAGTTGGCGAACCCAATAGACATCGTCATTGACTTTGGTGACTCGCCATTTGAAACCTCTCTCGCCTATTGGACTTGATTTCCTTCTTTAGTTAATCTGATCATTTAGGCGATCTAAATCGAGATCGCCATTTTATTCGGCAATGCACCTTTTTGCACTTGAGTTTGCTAAGTTTGCTTAATTCGTGAGACAATTTTGCTGGATCTTTTGGCGACATAAACAATCACTCGGCCAGTCGTAGAGTGACTTTGGTGAGCTCCAACCTTACTGTTCCTCAACTGTAACCACTTATTATATTTTTTGTTCTTCTTTTTGCAATGTTATGTCCTCTCCTTTTTCTTGAACCTTCTTGGCTGCACATAAATAATTTAACATCAGGTATGAATAGATACTAGGCATTGAGGACAATAATTCATGAAATAACAAGCCCTAAATGAGTCAAAATTCGCGACTCATCAACAACTTCAACTTAAATTTTTGCCTATCATCAAGTAAAATACGAGATCAATCAGGTATAAAGGGATATCTAGAAGTAGTGCTCCTTGAGATCCAACATGAAAGTTCACACAATGTTCAATCTAAACATGCAATGTTCAATTGTGCACTCGAATCTTCAAACTATGACTAGCCATCATCAATTAAAGTTCATGCTTACAAATGTATACTTCAAATGCAAATTTATGCCCAACAAATTATTTGAATATTGATACATCAAGAACGACTCCATGATCTCACAAATCCGATCAAGGACTAAAATTTAGGACTCGAAATCAACTTTCACACCCCAATGAGAAAAACATGCTGATTGTACCCAAAGGCTTGCTCATATTTTCAAACCAACACATCCCTTGGCTTATGCAAGATTATAAAGGTTATGTAAATATTGTAATTGGGCTGAGGATAAGGGTATGATCATTTTGGTTTAGTGGCTTTTCCTTCATGATGCATGGCTCTAATTTAACTTCTTTTCCTTTTCTGCCATTCTTTTCATATTCACAACTCATCCATGGCCTATTCATAGCACATACATTTTTTGGTATAGCTCATCAGATACCTCTTTTATTTCCACCACAATGCACTACAGATACGTATCATTCATTTCTTTTCTTTATTTTCTCTGTCTCTCCATCTCTCTCTCTCTTTTTGTATGAGGGGGTCCCCATATTTTCCATCATATGCTTCCAAGGACGAATTTCACCGACTTCTTACTAGGTTTCTTTCCTCATTCTTACCACACACCAACTTAGATATTTGGCCTATGTCTTATATTCAAACAAATAAATGCTTCATGAAGGTTATAGGTGGGAAGGACACGGCAATTTCAACAATCGCTTTAAACACTTGTGTTCATGTTTCATCCAAACAAAAGTTTAGGCTCAAATAGTGCCAAGCTAGATTCACACACTAACAAAGTTGTCACACAATGATGTAGCAATTAGGTTCACTCTATAAAACTAATGCCGAATATCATTTCTTTCTTTCATTAATGCTAATTAATTAGACCAACGAGGCAAGTTCTAGGTATCCTCAAGCAAACTTTTCAAGTAAACCTCACCACAGATAGCATTAAAACATAATCATTGATCATAAATATACAAGTTAAGCTCATATGCAATGGTAATTGCAAGATTCACACTTGATATTCGGCTAGTCACAATGAAATTCTATGAGTTCACACAAGAATTTTGCAACTCAAATTACCTCGTTGGACTCACAAACATATCGTTCATCAAGACCACTATTCAAGTCATCAATATTGACCACAACCAAAATACAAATGTACAAGAAAACACTAACCAACATTCACTTTTAAGAAATTAAGATGGGGACCAATAAAGCATAACCAAAACATCATTACACTACCGAACATCATTACACTACTAAAACAAAATGAAAATAAAAAAAACTATCTTAAAATGGAAAAAATACAACCAAAAGGGTAGGTATCTAGGTACCTTCACCACAGAAAAAAGAAACTACCAGTGTCATCAATGCTAAAAATTGTATATGATTTAGAGAAAGAGTAAGGATCCCCTGTCAGGCTATGCCTGAGGCGATTCCGCCTTACCGGTGTAGCCTCAACCTGGGCATCAATGTCCTGCTCAACTCTGACTTCAGAAGGCTATGCAACGACCTCCTACGTTCGCTTAGACCCACTAGAACTAATCATGGAAGTGTCGCGGAGTGATGCATCCATTGCCACCTGTAGCATATCACCCTTTATGTCCTCCAAATCCTCGTACACATTAACCTCATGATCATCTATGTCCTCCTCATCAGTCTCGGGAGTGTCGGAATCCCCATCCTAATCAGCCATAATAACTTCTCCGATCACATTTATCGGAGGGATCTCAAAGTCAATGGGTCCCACCAACCCTATCATTTCAAATGGAGACAACTTAGAACTAGGGTCCTCGAGGACATCTACACCTCTACAAAGAATCGATATATCGGTGGACTTCAGTTAGTTCACATCACAATGCCAACCAGCAATATCAGCAATAAGGGCTGTCAATTCAGCGGGTCTATGGTCCTATTACACACCTCAACCCTAGCGGTGAGGGCATCCAAACCTTTTCCATGGGCAGTGGTCAACTATCGCTGTCCCTTCAACTATTCCAAAATTGGAGCAAGGATTTTAACAATGGAACGATCAATCATATAAGGGACATCAACTTCAACCCGAGACGCTATCACATCAGCCAAACAAGGTTTCCCATTTTCTTTATCAAGGCCTGAGTCAAAGGGAGATGGGAAGTGTGAGCAGGAGTAGTAGAAGTAGAAAGTGTAGGTGTACCTGATTGCTCGATTACGGGGTGGGAGGTGTATGATCAACCACCGTGGATTCCACATTTACTACCAGGGAAGTTTTCACCAGAGCTTTTTTCTTTTCATCCGCCTCAATTCTCAAGTACTCAATTTCAATCTAACGAATATCACAAGATGAGGATGGAGTGAACTGAATATCCATCTTTTCCACAAAAGGCACACCTATTCTACGACAAAAAATACTTATCATTACTAGAAATGGAAATGAGATTTGATTTTGTTTGGCTCTCAGAGCCATCTTCAGTGCAATAATGGAGCCCAAATTCTGTTTCACCCAGTTAATAATGAACTCCAATAGCGCAACCTTTGTATACCTAACAATTGACTAATTCTGCGATGGAATCTATGTGGTACTGATGAACCCAAAACAGTATCGTGCTGCAATGTTGAGGTCTTTCTTTTGAATAATTTCCCCCACCTCGACCAATAGGGGTATTCCATCACTCAACAATGGGGAAATCCACCACTTCAAATCATCTAATGATTGAGTTTTGATTTCTTTGGCCAATCATTTTAGAGTTTGCATTGTGCAATCTAAATTGTTGTTTAGAGATTCTTTAGAGTGCAATGATATACCGTGAGTTTACGGTATTTCTAATACGTTTCACTTACAAGTTGTGTGTGTCTAAGGCCTTTTTATATTGGTTTTGATGTGTTTTTATCATGTTCTGCAGGAAAGACGTTCAGGTGCGGAAGTGTAGAGACAGCTGAAAGAAATGCAGAAGAAAGGCATTCACGGAGGTGATCTACGGACCGTAGGTCCATT
>NW_006239009.1:738811-739052 GCF_000226075.1 Solanum tuberosum | reverse complement strand
GGCGAACCACTTACTCCGTACGATCCAGAGTTGAACAGAACTTTGAGAAAAATGAACAATCAAGGACTTCCAGTTAATCCTATCGGAGGGAATCAAGATGAAGCAATTGAGTTACAACAGCCAAAAGTAGTTGGTGGGGAAAACATTTGTCACTGACAGGCGATGCTGCAGTTTGGTTCACTTAGCTTCCGTATAACTCAATATTCACATGGGACCAACTGGCTGAGGTGTTCAAAGCAAA
>NW_006239009.1:736166-737365 GCF_000226075.1 Solanum tuberosum | reverse complement strand
ATTCGTGAGGAGATGGCCCAGATGAGGACAGAATTGGGGTTGGTATTTAAGCATGTGAGCGGAGGAGCAGAAAAGGTAAATGTTGTGAATTACGTAACTAGAACTCCACCACCAGTTGAAGAGTGTTACTATGAAGAGGATGCTTATATTGTGAATGATCAGACGGGGGGTCTGACCAAATGCCCAAGGATCCAACACGGAAAATTGGCGCCAAGGTCAAGGAAACCAAGGTCGGAACTATGGAAATTACAACCGAGAGGGTCACTATGTCCGGGATGGGAACTTCAATCGCGACAACAACTATAACGGGAACAGCTATGGCAACAGAAACGATCGGATTTGACCTTATGTTCCCCCTCAAAATCGGGAATCTAGTGCTAGGGAAAATGGAGTCAATATGGCGCGCATTGAAGATATGATGCAGAAGATGATGAGAAGGTTTGATGCAACTGATGAGAATGTGAAGGAGATGAGAAGTGACTTGTCTGGTATTGGACAAAAGGTTGATGCCCACGCATTCTCAATAAAACACCTGGAGCAGCAGATGACACAATTGTCTACTACAGTGAACCCACGTCAACCTGACACTCTTCCTAGCAACACCATTCAGAATCCAAAGAATGACGGTCATTGTATGGAAATTACTACTCGAGGGGGTAAGCAAACCATAGATCCACCTAGGCTGTCTGAGGTGGAAGTTGAGATTAGAAACGATCAGAATGTTATAGAGATTAGAGAACAGTCTAAGAATGCAACAGAGAAAGAAGCGGAGATACCTCAGAAAGTGATCCCCATACCTAGACCTCCACCACCTTTTCCACAGAGTTTATTGAAGAAGACTGAAGATGGTAAATATCACAGGTTTATTACTATGTTGAAGAAGCTTTCTATCAACGTTCCTTTGATAGAAGCCTTGGAGCAAATGCTTGGGTATGCAAAGTTTATGAAAGATATGGTGACAAAGAAAAGATCGGTGAGTTTTGAAGATGATGATAGATTGCAGCATTGTAGCGCTATCGCTACAAGATCTCTTGTGCAGAAGAAGGAAGACCCTGGTGCTTTCACAATCCCATGTACTATAGGGTTGTTACACTTTGCTAAGGCATTGTGTGATCTTGGTGCTAGCATCAACCTCATGCCATTGTCTATTTACACGAAGTTAGGTCTAGGGGACCCAAAGCCCATTGCAATGCGGTTAC
>NW_006239009.1:735776-736066 GCF_000226075.1 Solanum tuberosum | reverse complement strand
AATAGTCTATTGGTTGCTACATGTGCAGGTATACCTCGAAAAAAATCTGCATAAAATGGTCTGGTGCAGAGGTTTACGGAGACCATCGACGGTCCGTCGTTTAACTCACGGACTGCGGATGGTGTCCGTAGATCCCAGGTAAGCTTCCACATTTTTCTGAAGTTTCAACTATATGAGTGATCTACGGTCCTGATCTACGGACCGTAGATCAACTCACAGACTGTAGCCGGGGTCTCGTGAGTCCATACCTCAGACTGTCTGACCCGACCCGGATTTCCCCATTTAAAAAC
>NW_006239009.1:733538-733720 GCF_000226075.1 Solanum tuberosum | reverse complement strand
ACGGGTCACTCTTGGTCTCTTAACACTTCAGAGTTTGCCTACCGATGGGACATCGTACGGAGTGGTGCTTTCCAGAGGAACGCTGAGCAGTGAAAGGCTGTTCTATTATGGTTGGCCAGATACATTGGTGCAGATGGCGAGCGTGCGGAATGGGTCGCCGCTCCACGGTTGGGCATTCGAAG
>NW_006239009.1:730753-732264 GCF_000226075.1 Solanum tuberosum | reverse complement strand
GCATCTATTTTTGTTGGGGGTGGGGTAAATGGATTGTGAATGATAGGGTGAAGTCTGATTAACCCAACTCATGAATCCTCTCTTGGGGTTTTCTTGCCTGTGTTCTTTTCCCCCAAGAGACTGTTTATTTTTTGTTGAACCGGCATGTCTTAGGATTTTGGGATGTATGTTAGAAGTTATAGGCTACGATTAGTTGAATGTGCTGGTTCTGAGTATGACATAATCATGAACCAACTTGAGAGTATGACTTAAGCTGAAACTTGAACTGGGGAATCTAATAACCTAATGATGGAGCTATGTGCCAAGAGTGTGTGAGAATCGTTGAGTGTTCAAACATTTTTTGTGCAAAACTAGAACTTGCCTGGTTAGTCCTGCTAAGACAATTCAATCTAGAAGTTAGGAAGTGATCATAGGCCATTGTTCTGAAATGTCCACAAATCGCCTTAAAGAAGGATCCAACCAAATGAAATAAATGCTCCCTTTGATCCAAATAATTTGAGCCAAAAATTAAACCATTTCTTCCTAAACCCTGAACTGACTTTCCCATAATCTACTATGTTGGCCCCGGTCCCTCCTTGGACATATGCACTTCGATCTAAGCCAAAGGCCTAAGTTTAGGGTGGCTAATGTAAAAAGTAACCTCAAATCTTGGCCCTGACCCGACATCGGGTATTGTGTACCTTAACTAATGGAAAATCCATAAGTTGAGGGTAGCTATGAAAGAGGGGACTGAAAGAAAAATGGGTAGGTAAAGAGTGATGATGAAAAGATAGAAAAGAAAGGATGTGACTTTGTGAAAGCTAAAAATAAAATAACAATAAAATAAAAGGAGCTACAAAACCTGAAGTCGCATTCGTGGTTGAAGAAAAGAAAAGGATAAAAAGTAAAACGATTTGATGGCAAAAAGAGGGAAAAAGGAGGTTGAAAGCCTAGTGTAATGTCAAGGAGGGCAGAAAGCCACTAAACAGCACCCAAATGTCCCACACCTGAGCCTGAGCCTACGTTACAAGCCAAGAAAGTCCTATAGTGATCCTAGAGTCTATTTTGGAGAGTCTGAGCAGTGAAAATAAGGGCAAGCTTACGGCATTGAGCACTAACTGTTTTTGAAATTACTTTTGAGTGTGAGTGTTGAATAAATCCTTATACCATGAATGCCATTCATTCTAGGAAAAAGGGGATTTCGTTTAAAGTAAGGACACTAGTTACATTATCGGAAAGTTGGTATCTTGGTGATAGTGATGAGGGGTATGTTGTGTGTCAGTTGGTCGATCTATGTCATGGTATGAACCACATGAATTAACTTGTCGAGTCTAAGAGAACGAATGGGCACCCCAACAATTAGGGGGGTAGAGAGCCATGTGACTGCTTCTGCTGGATATGCTTGCTTCTATACAAGTGTCGTTTAGAGTCGTAGTGCGTCGCTTGAGGACAAACAACGAATTTAAGTTGAGGGTGTCGATATACCGTGAGTTTACGGTATTTCTAATACGTTTCACTTACAAGTTGTGTGT
>NW_006239009.1:667271-728302 GCF_000226075.1 Solanum tuberosum | reverse complement strand
GTTATGAGCTTGTGGTGAACACGTATACCCTAGTTAATTTTCTCATCTTGATAACAACCGAAATTGACTTTTGTTTATTGATTACTTACTGAATTCTTACAATTTGTTTCACAAATCCCCCCCTTTTATTTCTTGTTTCTGGAAGTACTTTGGCTAATTGAATATAATTGTTGGTTAAAGTAAAATCTAAACCATTTTCCTCGTGGGATCGACCCCAGCCTACAAGTTGGGTTCTTTACTTGATAACGATCGCTTATACTTCTTTAGGGAGGTGTAATTTGAGCGTATCACGTAACTCATATCACTTCTTCTTGGGTAAATCAGCTTCAGACACTGGAGCATCGGTTAGAGTCCTGAACCTCTCAACTTCTTTATTATCCGACTCCGATGAGGTTAATTGTAGTGAATCATTGTCCGTAATTTCATTTGAGCTTGTGTCATCTACTATGTGGTGTTTACCCTTACTACTCGCATGTGAAGGGTACGGCGAGTGCTTTGGGGATGTTCAACTGTCTTTAAAATAGAAACCACATTTGCTTTCATCTCGGGTAGTGGAACATGTGGCTTCGGTCACCTTGAAGGTGGAGGACAATCCTCGTCAAAGAGACGCTTAACTGGAACTTTAGGTGGAGCCATATCGTTAAACACACACAAAGGAGAACCAATTGTTCCTGAAAGGTTAGTAAATGAAGGAAGGCAATAGATTTCATCGAGTCCACTCGGTGATATATAGGTCATCGACAAATAGTACAGTGGCTCCTTAGCAAAATATTGGGTCAAAAGGGAGATCTCAAGGCTATTCAGAGACTCGCCAAATTCACTTCGGTGAGCTAAAGGGTCATCGCCAAAATGAGTAGTGGCTCCTCTTCAATAGCCTGACAAGTTAGGTGATGGGGATGGCCTTTGGCGACCCGCCAAGTCAATTTGGTGAGCTCCACGAAGTTCACCAAAATGACCCAATTCATCACCTCACCAATCACTTTTTCCAATTCACAAACAACACCCTACAAGTCACCATTTTAGATCCAATAATAAAAAATTTACAACTACCCAAGATGAATTCACAAGTTGAGGTACTCATACTTCCCCCAATTAATACAAATTCAACAAAACGACGAGTTTACCATTCAAAACGACATCACCCAATCCATCATCGGGTAAATTCGAGTCATTTTGATGAAGTTGGGCTACTTATATTTCACCCACGCACTACCCAACATTCCAAACCCACAATTTCATCATGTAACAAGAGAAACATAAATATATGGACCCAAATGATTGAATTAACAATCTGGACTGAAAATTAGCAATTCATGGCATAAAATTTAACAATGAAATTGGTAAATCCACTAAACTTAGCCTTAGCATTGGAAGTATGGCATAAAATCAAACAATATTCGAGAAACCAACCTGAAATAGGGACACCCACAAACGCAACACAAGGGTTGATAGAGGAACACTACGACACTCCACTTACGAGATGCAATCCCAAAACAAAGATGATTAAGATAATAAAAAAAATATTAGCCTATAGTTCAGTGGATGAATGGAGGAGTAGAAACTTTCAACTAAAATCACAATAATTGAATTTAGACGATTAAAAGAAGAAGGCTTTTAGGTGCTCAAAAAATTTAGCGAGCTCGACTAACATTGCTAAATGAATTTGGCAATACGCTGAATGGTTCTTAGGCCACCGAATATAACAGGGTCCTCAACCATTCCTCAGGTGTAGTGGGCGAGCTCGTTCAAGTTCACAGATCAAACTAGGCGACTCGCCGATCAATTTTGCCGATAAACCAGAACCTTCTTAATTTATGACCTTCATGGGGCAATGCATTTGGGCGATCATGGAGAAATTCGATGACAAGCCGATTAAGCTGCCCTCTCGCCCATTTGTGTTATTCCCGAAAAACTAACTCCAACCTACACATCCAACAAACATCAGTCAAATAACAAAAAAGTAAAGTTTGGGTTGCCTCCAAGAAGCACCTTATTTGACGTCGTTGCATGACGTGGACATGCATTCGAGCATCATTCAAATACACCACATTATCGTAGTCACATTTGGACGCTCTCCAAAGTAAAGCTTCAACCCTTTCCTATTCACCTTGAACATCGACCCATCCTCATTTACAACTTCTATTGCCGCGTTTGCAAACATGTGATTAACTTTGAACAGACCCAACCATTTTGACTTGAGTCTTCCAAAAAGTGTCTCAAAGGAGAATTGTAGAGCAGAACAAGATCACAAACTTTAAACTCTCAATGAAGAATCTTTGCATAATGCCATTTCTTCAATTTTTTGCTTATAAATGGTTGAGCTCTCATAAGCTCGAAGCCTTAAATTTTCCAAAGAATGGAGTTTGTTAACTCGATCCATCGACGAATCCTCCCAATTCAAGTTCATCACCTTCAAGGCCCAAAAGGCCTTCTGCTCAAGTTCAACCGGTAGATGATAAGATTTACCAAAAACCAATTGATATGGGGACATACCATAGTGGTCATGAATGTCCTTCTATACACCCAAAAAGTGTCATCAAACATCTAAGACCAATCGGTTTGATATGCATTAACGATCGTGGCAAAAATCCTGTTAAATTCATGATTGGAGACCTCGACTTTCCCACTTGTTTGGGAATGATAATGGGTGGAAACCTTTTGCGTTACTCCATACTTTTTTATTAACGGGGCAAACATTCAAATACAGTAATGAGAGTCCCATGACTAATTATTGCACGTAGTGTACGAAATTTCGTGAACATGTAGCTTCTGATTACAAACTCTTGAACCTAGGAATTAAACTCTTAATCTGTTCCCCCTTACTGTAGTAACTTTACTACAAAGTAATAACTCTATTGCCCACTAAACCAACTAGCTCTAGTTGATCTAGACTTCAAAAACCCTCCAAGGCTAAGTCTAGCCACCAATATCAAAACAATGATGTAAAAAGGCTTGACTAAAATATAGATGATTCCAGTAACAAACTCTAATTAATACGACTCAAACAAAAGACTTAGACAAGCAACTCATCTACTATCCTTTATAACTTAGTAGTAGATTTACAATATAAGCACATAAGATACAAAGATCAAATACAACAAGACGCTTAAGCACTCCATCAGGTCCCTTGTTGAGTATGAGTAGTGTTCTTTCTTGAAGATGGCCTTTTCTTTTTGAGCTTATGAATTTTCAGAAATTAAAAACTTTGTTTGCCAAATCTTGAGTTTGTCTTGTGAGAAGTGACTATATCAAATGGACACAAACCCCTTGGAACGACACCAATGGCTGAGAGACTTCTTCTCGAAAAGGATGTGCACCAAACACATCAGAATTAGCCGCTTTTGACAGCTATATAATCATCTTTTTGACTTACATAGTCTTCCGGGACCAGGTCCTTTGCAGTGTATTCTTTGATGCTTGAGTTATTGAAAAAAAATTCTAGCTCTCTCTCTCTCTTGTTGAATGAATTATGTTGTTTGTTTATTGTTGTACATATCAATCACCAAAAAGAGTTTTGACCACTTAAACAAAAAACCTCGTCCGCCCATCTTATTGGTGAAGTATGCTGCAGTTTTCACCAACCAATCTGAAAAGACAGCTTTACCATTGTACACCATTTTGAACCTCGATGAGAGCACTCTGCCAGCGACCGGGTCCCTTTATTTGTGAGGATCATCAAAACACCTAAAATACAACATTTTCCCCCTTTTTAATGATGAAAAACAAACATTCATCATGCTGAGTTTATTTATTCATTTCCCCTGTCACCAATCCCCTTTAGCTAGATTTTATTCCCCTTATGATCAGTCCCAACACCAGAAGATCGATTCTTTCGTGGATCTGGACCCCTGTGAGATTCCTAAGTTTGTTAAATCATCAAAACTTAAAATCAGCTCAAAAATAACAGCCCTTCTATTGTTGATTCGACTTTAATGTCTTGTTGCTACTTCTACTCCATATATGTGCCTAATCAAAATCAATTTAAAGTGGTTCATTGGAATTGTGACAATAGATATCTAAAGAAAATAGAAATAGAAGCTCGAAATCTTCTTGGAATATTTTAAAATTATAATGTCAAAAAAATAATATAAAACACTTAAAATTAAATTGTGCTCTAATTTTTTATTTGCCCCATAAAGTAATATTAAGTTGTCACTCTTCTATTGGAAATCAAATTATAAAACCGTTTCCAAAGCAAGCGTTATAAATATATATCATTTAAAATTGGTTAAAATTTGAAAACTCAACAAAGTTGTGAATTAATGGCTTCTGATATATTATTTTTAGAGTTACCATATGATATCGTTTCGAAAATTTTGTCTTGTCTAAATGTAAAAGAGAGAGCAAGAACTTGTCTTGTTTCGAGAAATTCGTATCGCATGATAAAATCATTGCATGATCGCAGATTTATACGTAAATGTCCTACAATGATGTACTGTGGATACTGCAATTGCTATCCATTATATCGTCTCGATTTATGTGGAATGTGCTCTACCCTCTTCACTGTGATTAAACTCAATGCAGACTATAACACTACGGAAATCTATTTGTTACTACCAACTTCCTCTGCTTTCTTCAAAATTCCCCAGTACTTTTCAAGTCAAAATTATTATCCGTTCTTCATTTAAAATTGTGTGAAATGAATGAGAATGATATTAAGAAACTTACTTGTTTTAAATACATCTGTTTCAATAAAGTTTGTATATATCCCACAATTTTCTCCAAACTTATCAGCATGTTCCATTAAGTTATTGACTAAACTTTGATAGATTATACCTCCCTAAATTCCGTCTCGGTGCCTGATATGAATCAACTTAAAAAGGTTCATGTAGGTTGTGCATATGTACAAAACAAAGAAATAAAAGTTCGAAATCTGCTTGAGTTTCACTTGTTTAATTCACCAGCAGAACTGGAAGTTGATTTGTGATCTAAGCTACAAGTCCTGAATCTAAATTGTAAAGAGGTTTGCTCAGTATTCCTGTGCCTAAAATCCTTATCACATCCTTTATGTAAAGGATTGAATAAAATCAAAATTACGAGTCATCTATTGGAGAGTTTGAGCATAATTGTTTTGGATGATGCTTTCACTGTTATTCCCAATTTAGGTTTATTCAACCCATTTGATTCCTTTAAATTCCAAAACTTGTGTGCATTGGTGTGTTCAAAGCTAAGGGTAGTTGAGATAGGATTGAAGTATGTTCGGGCAACCAATAGGTTTCTCGAGATCATGTTTCCCTTGGGAAATTAAACAACTGAATCAAAGGTATGTACATTCATATAGCTAAATTATGTTGGTGCTTACTCTGAGTTATTTGAAACTTATTACTGTGCCCAATATAATACATATTTCCATTCAAGTTTATAAATTTGTGTTGAATATTACTTCTCGTTGTCTATGAAAGAAGTAATATCTCATTCGGGAAATGTTCCAAGTAACGTTCAACCACTTCGTATCAAGAACAGAAATTTGGAAATCCTCATGTTGCGGATTCCAAGATATGAACCTTTGATTGATGAATTGTTATTTACTTCCATCCGTAGACTTTGCTAGTAAGAGTGGATTCAGATGCACTAAAGTATAATAACTTTATACAGGTATACCTCAATGTTATGACTTCATTCTTCACTTTAATATTTTCCTATCTTCAATTATTCAACCCATTTGATTCCTTTAAATTCCAAAACTTGTGTGCATTGGTGTGTTCAAAGCTAAGGGTAGTTGAGATAGGATTGAAGTATGTTCGGGCAACCAATAAGTTTCTCGAGATCATGTTTCCCTTGGGAAATTAAACAACTGAATCAAAGGTATGTACATTCATATAGCTAAGTTATGTTGGTGCTTACTCTGAGTTATTTGAAACTTATTACTGTGCCCAATATAATACATATTTCCATTCAAGTTTATCAATTTGTGTTGAATATTACTTCTCGGTGTCTATGAAAGAAGTAATATCTCATTCGGGAAATGTTCCAAGTAACGTTCAACAACTTCGTATCAAGAACAGATATTTGGAAATCCTCATGTCGCGGATTCCAAGATATGAACCTCTGATTGATGAATTGTTATTTACTTCCATCCGTAGACTTTGCTAGTAAGAGTGGATTCAGATGCACTAAAGTATAATAACTTTATACAGGTATACCTCAATGTTATGACTTCATTCTTCACTTTAATATTTTCCTATCTTCAATTAATCTCTTTCTCCGGTTTTCCATTGTCGTGATAATATTATGAATATGTAGGTCCTATTAGACGAACGAAAAGACTGGGAAAGGGAATTCGAAAGCAGCAAGAGATGTATACATAGTAATAACATGTGCTGGCGTAATTTCATGAAAGTTTTAAAATCCTCGAATCAACTACAATACAACACTTCTTGGAGTTCCAATGCTTATTCCCTCATATTACTATTTTGTTTTGTTTTAGCTTAACGTTTACAATAGGACGAATTTCTTTTCCCCATTAGTAGATCTTCTCTCTTTTAGTTCTACTCTTTTATGTATACTTACGAAGCCTCTTCATGCTTTATTTTCCAGGAACCTCTATTTGAGAAGCGCCTCAACAACTACAGACTTTATTTGAACCATGACTTTTTTTTTGCCATTGTGATTACATTCTTTTGTGTAATTTAGCTTGATGGTATATAAAATTTCTCTATTGTCATAGTACTTTAATTTAACCTATAGTGGTCCCTTTACCACATATTTTCAAATCAGGACTTGTTAACAAATTGCATTTCAAAATATTTGCGGGGATTGACCTTTAAGTTCAATAGATTAAGAACAATATGGAAAGAAGTGCCTAACTCAACCTCACGAGCTAACTCAAGCGGATTGGATAGATAAACTTTAGCTGATTAATGTCTCTGAAATTAAGAGGCAGTTATTATTCTTCCTACTAATATTTTTTACTGAAACATGTCAAATAATTCTGGCCAATTCCGTTTGTGCAAACTCCAAACAAAAAATCATGAGTACAAGTTTTTGGGAGGTTATAGTGACTACGCATTGTTATTTCGATATGTTGTTTTCTTTTTTCTCGGTTGATATTATAATACTTTTTCTATTCTAACCGGGGAGAAAGAATAAAGGCAATCATAAATTAGTTAATTTACGTTCATTCAAGCTAATAGGCATTAAAAATGTTCTTGGATTCGACAACTCTTGCTTAAAATCTCAAAAATTTCACCTTCTCTTTGGAAAAAAACAGAGCTGAACAAAGGTATTTACATGGCTAAATGATCAAAGACACGACATTTTATGAGAAGGTGTATCGTCTTATCCAATCCTTGTATGACATATACCCATGTTCAATTCTTCAAAGTCAGATTCAAGATTTAATGGATTCATACAGTAATCTCAAATTAATTTACAGTGATAACTGGAATTTGTGAAAACTCCACAATTTGGGTAAACTATTAAAACGTCCTTAACTTTTATACAATCTTGTCAGATGAGCAAGCATAGAATATCCTAAGACTTCGAATTAATAAAACACATATTTCTATATTCATTTTCGGCATAATACATAAATGTGTAATTTGGGATGCAAATTGCCATGTACGACGCCACGCAAGACGTGTGTGATTAGCTGTTCAATTTTGTACAAATTTAAATGCCTATTTGTGCACATCCAAAGTTGGAAGCAAAGATGTCAATTGAGGCAAGGTAAATGACATTTTTAAAAAAAATTATTATTTCCTAAATAAAAAGAGTATTATTTATTAATATTTACACAAATATTAAGGGCTCCTAAACCTAAAAGGTAGGAGTCTTTCTTTGAAGTTTTCCTATATATTTTTTATATCGTCTTAAAAAATTAATGAAAATATAAAAAATTAATTGCTAATTATTATATACTTAACAAATCCAAAATCAAATCAGAATCTGCTGCTCGATTAATTTTTTTTGTTCCTATATAAGGAAAGATTTATAAAAAGTAAACTATTAAGTTTTTTTGTTATATGTATCTCCAAAGCCAGAAAACACTAACATAATTTATCTCATGGCCTCCATTGTTTGTGATGAAATATTTTCCGAGTTACCATATGTTATTCGTCAGAAAATCCTGTCTTGTCTAAATCTAAAAGAGAGAGCAACAACTTGTCTTGTTTTGAGAAATTGGTATCACATGATAGCAAATTTGTACAAACAAATCCTTCAATCAAATAATGTGGATTCTGTAAATGCATCCCTTATTCGAGGCTCGAATTATGTGGAACGTGATTTGCCCTCCGCAATATCATCAAAGTTGCTGCAGATAACACTACTTTAACGGAAATGTATTTGTTTTTACCAATTTCCTCAGCTTTCTTCATATTTTCCGCTGGAGTTTTTGACTCGAGATTATTAACCGTTGTGCATTTAAAATTGTGCAAACATTCCTCAAGAGGTTTCGTCAATAAAATCCTTATGTCTTCCTTTATGTAAAGGATTTAATAAAATCAAAATTATGAGTCCCGAATTGGAGAGTTTGAGTTCAATTGATTTGGACTATGCTTTCATTGTTACTCCCAATTAATTAGGTTTGTACAACCTATTAGATTTCTTTAAATTGTTTAGTTACTTCAATCCACGGACTTTGCTAGTAAGAGTGAATTCAGATGCACTAAAGTATGATAACTTTATACAGGTATATATCTCACAATGTTATGACTTCATTCTTCATTTTAATATTTTCCTATATTCAATTGATCTCTTTCTCCGTTTCCCCATGGTACTGATAACATTATGAATATGTAGGCCCTATTAGACGAACTAGAAGACTGGGAAAGGGAAGTGGAAGGTGGCAAGCGACGTAAATATAATAATAAAATGTGCTGGCGTTATTTCTTGAAAGGTTTTAAGATCCTCGAGTCGAGTACAAGACAACTCAGCTTGGAGTTCCAATGGTAATTGCCTCATAATTCACATAAGATATTTTGTTTATTTTTGTTAACTTTTATAATATACCTAACTTTGATGAATTTACTTTCCACTTTAGTACATCCCATTACTTTCCATTACAAAAAGGTTCCTTAGACTGTGCTTCACTAATTTCCATTACTTTTATTCCTTTTCTTTCTATTAACCTTAATTGGAAAATTATATAGGATGAAAGGAAAGAAAGCCAAGGAGCAGAGAGAAGCAACGAAGGAGCTCGAGCATAGGATTCACATGGTCAAAGCTCCTTCTATCTTCGACAAAGAGCCATCAGTTACGCTGCCTACAAAGGTCAAGGTTTCACGAAAGTAGTTAGAGGAAAATCGCATGGAGGAATGAACATTTTGCTTCCCATATTCTATATTCTCAAACTAAAAACACTAAATCAGTTCATGCTTATTTTTGTGCGGTTTATATGTATAAAATTTTCATTACATTAACATGCTAAGCTTTCCCTTACTTCAGAATAGTAATGGTTTGGCAACTTAGTCGCGTGAGTACTGAAATACCCATATTATATTGATCAAAAAGTTGAAAAATTTGAACTTCCAATATGAGTATTTTGATGAGGAACCAAAGTATTTCATACGGTTCCTAGTTTGTCTTGATTGTGGAATTATAATTGTGTTGGGGCCTTGTTTTGATCAACAAATATGTTTTTTTTCTGTTGGTTTAGTTTCTACCATTAGCATTTGTAATATAGATCCGCCTCTGCTTATTACCTCCATCACGAGAATCTTACTCTAAAGGGGCGCTAGCACTTGACTAATAAGATATCAAAGGGGCCTGACAACATGTAATAGACTGCTACTCTAGGTTTGCACCGCTTCTTCAAGATCCGCCTCTTCATTCAAAAATCAACAAACCACAGTGTAGGTATTAGGTGATGTTTGATCGAACTTGGACTATTTCATGGAATACTCATAATCTTCTTAGCTAGCTTCAGATTCATAGACATCACTAGCTTCTGCCATCACTTGGTTCGGCTTCATCGTTATCACACCAAAATCATGGTTCACACTTTTGAGACTTGGTAGCTTCAGATTCATCGTCATCACTAGTGTCAAATTCATCATCTTCGCTAGCTTCATATTGGTAGTCATTAGTAGTGCCTTGACTAGCTTTTTTTTTTCTAGGAGAAGAAAATAGTGATGCTTCAGATTTCTAATTGAAAATATTATAGAAAGAAGTTGATATTTAAAAACATAAATAAGTATTACTATTAAGTTAAAACGACAAGAGAGCACAAGAGTCTCTATTTATAGTGTTATGGAGGAATACCGAAACATCTGCTAAAGTTATAATAAATTAAATATTTGAAGGTTATGAATATGACAAACGTGAGAGTACAATAAGCAATTGGATATGAATTATGAAGATGAACATCTAATCTATAAAAAATAAAAAATATAAAGGGGGAAAATAGAACTAATATCAATCTGATATAAAATCTAGCTCAAAGCAATATAAGTATAGAGAGAAGAAGACAAGAGAAGTAGATGTAGGAGAAGAATTTTCTTCTTATTCCAAATAATGAGTGATATCTCTATTTATAGTGTTAAGATATCACTCCCAAAGGTCACAAAACTAGTAGATACATAGTTATCCCTTAAGGTTTTGATTAGCTTGGAAGAACCCATACATGAATCCAATTAATTCTTGAATAAATCTAATGGATAATCCACACAATGCAATGGATTTATAACACCCCCCTTGGATGTCCATAGATTATGTGCCTCGTTAAAACTATACTAAGAAAAACCCTGTGGGAAAAAAATTCTAGTCAAGGAAAAAGAGTACACATATCTTTTGATATGCATTATTTATTGCCTCATTAAAAACCTTGGCAGGAAAACCCAGTGAGATAAAACTTCAGTCAAGGAAAAGAGAGTGCAACACGTATTATACTCCCCCTGATCAAATCATCACTCAATTCCTTATGATGATGTCATCCAATCTTATATACCAACTTCTAAAATATTGACAGTGTCTTTGTGATCAAATCATATTCATGAAGATGTTGCATGATTGAACTCATTTCTAATTTATCATTTTCTAGTTTCATGGATATGATGAAGCTTTGAGCATAGCCGAATACAATCTTGAAAATCACTATATTCGTGACCTCGTTGCTGCAAATAAATTGTTCATTCAAATTGTTCATAGCAACAATCATCTTGTGGGCAGTTTCATTTCCAGTTTATTATCTTGTAGAATAACTTCAAATAAATGTCTTTGATGCCATTTCAACGTCTTCTTATTGGGGAGGAGCAGAATCTTTTCAATAAATACACTGCAAAATATTTCATCGTATATAGCAATGTTCATTAATGCCTCCAATTGACTGATATATGGAGTTTCAGCACGAAGAAGTTTGTTGATCCTTCTCTTCAGATCGAATGTATTTTTATTTAAAGTGATCTCATGATCATTGGGCTACTCAATGAATGTGATTTGGTCATGTAAAATCGCATCAAAACTTTTCTTTGTATGTTGATTAATGGTCAAATATTTCATTTGTCAATTCTCAATCTGTAGGTCAACACAAAATTTTATCTTTTCAGAATCTTCTCATTTTAGATTCTCTTCTCAAACACTCAACAACTTTTGAAAACTCTTTAAGAGTGCTAATAATTTTCAAGTCATCAACATACATAATTATTATAACAAATTCAGATCCTGACATTTCATAAAAATGCAAGGACATTCAGGGTCGTTCTTTTTGTATCCTTCTCTTCCTTGATTATTTCAATCCATATAAGGATTCTTGAAGCTTTGTTGAAAAAGTTTCTCTCATACTTTTATATGTTTCAGACACCTTGATTGCTTCAAGGATTTTTATATAACCTTTTATTGACTAGCTAGACATGATAATTATTCTTTATATGCATTCAAGTATTGATATATTGCCAGATCAAAACAAATCTCATTGCATCCACCATAGGAGAAAACAACTCCAATAGTGTCAGGATTTTTGCGACAAACCTTTATGCCTCAAGGCACAAGTCATACTTGATATCTTACAGTTACACATATCGCATAATAATTTATTTGTACTCCACTGACATTATACCTTGATTTATAGACTATCCATCCAAAACATCACTTTTCTTTGTCCACACTATATGACATATCTGAATTGAAAATCCCCGTCACAATTTATATCATTTAGAGCTACTTCATATCAAAGATACTGTCGACGGTTATATGATATCAATTTTAATATGGCATAACTTATCCAGATCTCTTCATTTTTCATGTACCTGGACCTTTTTCAAAGTTTTATGAAGTGTTATGTCGTGATGCTCTCTTATAGCACTTGCCTCCTTATCATGACCATATTGATCATTTGCTCCTCTCCTTCTTCAAGAAATTTTACATTTGGAACCGATTAGTACCTATTACGCTTTATGCGTATCATAAACTTTGTCCTTCAAGGACTTCTCATTGTACTATTTGTAGCTGAATTATATCATAGGGTCAGTAAATTCATCTAGCAACTGATTTGCAACATTATTAAAATGAATAATAACTTGAACTTCACGTTCACATTTTCTTTTAACGAGGATCTAGTTACTTCATAATTAACCTCACACAAAATTTTTAGTTGTCAATCATCTCTCCCCCTAATGTTAGAAAATCTAACATTAATCCCAACTTTATTTGAAAATTCATCTTTGTGCGTGGTTGAGCAATTAAAATCATAACCGCACATTCAATATTTTAGATGAAAATTATTTGGTTCCTAACTTGAACAAATTTAGATAGGGGACCTTTGTTGGCTTGATGTGTACAAGCGTTGCTACATGTTAAATAAATTCATCTCATATCAAATTTCTTTCTAAGAGATTTGTTCTCATAATAATGGTTTAGCTATAATTGGAGGTATGTAATTTTTGCTAAATCAACTAGCATTATCAATATAATTTAATAGTTTAGAACTTAGCTCTTAATTTAACAATTTGAGTAAATAACCTTACAAACACCAATTTGTTAGTTGACATCAAAGCACATGTGACCATCGCATAGATGCATTTATCATATAGTTGCAAATGATCCACATGGCAGTTGAATGAGCTCATATTAACCTTTTTATATGTTCCAAATAATTTCAAGGAATACAATCCCAACCTTAGCTGGTAAAATGATAATGAGAATAAGGAACACAAGATAACGCTTGAAGAATATTTTTTTTCTTTAGTATATAACTATGGAAATTCTCAATTATTTTTGCATCATATTTTAATCGGAGTGGACAACAGATCATGCCAACTATTCTTTATTCCAGTACACTTATAGTTTACTTTTGCATGTGATTTCATCACCATGTCCATATCTTGTGTGCAACAAACAAGAGGAAAAATGAGTAATATTTTACATAAATATTTATAACCCGCTTCAATTGTAGTAATATAAAGATATTAATTTTTTTCATAATTTATAGTCTCGATATTTATTTTTAGTTCATCGAAAACTTAAAACGTTTCTTTTGAGACTTACTACAACCCCAATATTATTCCTTTGTTAATAACACAACTCGTTAGCGCTTGCAATTAATTTTGTGTACTATTACATATTCCACGAAACCATACATATGGTGAGCATCTTTTTCAAGGAGAAAATTATATTATTATTGTCATGGTCAAAATTATTACGAGCAAGACATGTTTCTTGCTTTACTTTTGTTGTACCATAGGTACAACATCAATGAAAAATTTGTATTTCCTCACAATAATATTATTTTTGTCATGTCCACAACCTTTATAGGCAATAATTAATTCTTAATTTTGCCCTTTCGGTCATTCACACTAAACATACCATAATATTTGTGACGTATAAACATACACGACCATTGCCCATTCCTGCCAAATAAAATTTATTTATTTCTCTCAAACATCCCGTAGAGGTGAGTTGTGACATATATCCAATCCATAATATTTCTATCATATTTTGACTCATTCACTTACAGAATAGTGGAGCATTTATGATTCTTATCACAAGTCACATTCTCTTCAAGGAATGGACCAATCATTTGTATGTGCTTCAGAAATTTGTGTTATAAGCTTATTGTCACACCTGAACATCACTTTGAAAGGTTAAGTGTACACACTTTATCTTCCTTTTGATGGATGGAAGATTTATAAACTTATCAAATTATTAGGCCTACAATAACAATAGGTTTAATGACCTTTCATACCATTTTGATACTAAAAATTATCTTCACATTTTGAAGTACTTTTTGGAGAACCCATGTTGTTCTTCATTTAGCCATAATGATGACTTTCATGATTTCTCTTTTCTCATGCCCATATTCATTGTACAATCACAATAATCATTGTCTTCTTTTAGACTTATCATGTACTGCTACCACATTCATATACGAGAACGGAGCAAACCAATTGGGTGAAATTCATGAATTCTCATAAAAATATAATTAGTTTGTCATAGTCATCATTAAATCATCATTATGGTGCATTAGAAATTAAATCCAATGTATTATACATATAAAGTCGTCTCAGGTTATAAATCAATGAGACTTGAACCAAACGTATCATCATGGTGCAACAAAATTCAAATTGATTTCTTACCCTTTTGATGCGATAGAACTTGAATTTATCTTCTTATCCTCAAATATTTTTCACTATGTGCATCCAGACTTTAACCTGATGTCTTATCCTTTTGGTGCGATGGGACTTGAATCCATCGTCTCACTCTTCAATCAATATCATATAAGTCAAAACCAATAGAACTCAGCCATGAGCCTTTAAAAATAAAATCAAGAATTATAGAAGTAAATTTAGTCAAAATATTCTTTGAGAGTATCCTAACCTCTAGTAATTATAAATATTAATAAGTTCCTCATTATTAACACTTAAAAAATCAACATGAAAATTTACTTCTTTATTCTTTAGTTATTTTCTGAAACGGAGAATTGTAAGTATAATAATAAACCAATGTATAAATTTGGTAAAGTAAAACAAACCAATGTGTTCTACCTTTTCATATAAGACATATATACTAAAATAAATTATAAGTATAAGAGGAACATTTGAAAATATAAATTTATAACAAAAAAATAAATATAACAGGTTCATGCTCACAAGTGTTTCAGCTACAACTCTTTTACGAAGTACTACAATTTTTAGAGCATATCCGTGATGATAACGTGTTATAAAATCAAGCTCAAAGCAGTATAAGTATAAAGAGAAGAAGATAAGAGAAGTAGATTTAGGAGAAGACTTTTCTTCTTATTCAATTTTGTATTTTTAAATGGTAAGTGATATATCTCTATTTATAGTGTTGAGATATCACTCCCAAAGGTAGCCAAACTAGTAGATACATAGTTATCCCTTAAGGTTCGTATAACCTTGGAAGCACCCATATATGAATCCAATTAATTCTTGAATAAATCTAATGGATAATCCACACAATGCAATGGATTTATAACACAATAAAATCAATGAGGCTTTTGATTAATTGAGGCATATTACTGTTAACTTTAAAAAATATGGCTTTCGGCCTTCAAAATATTAATGAGACTTTGGATTAATTGAGCAGTATATTTGTCCATTTTCCCTTAATTCAATGAATAATTTGGTTCCATTCGTTTACTTCTAAAATTTATTATAGATGCCCAATTTTCTTTTGCAGATATAAAAATAAAAGAAAGAGATCGAAAATGCCTTTACTGTTAGTTAATAAGTCAAAAATATCATTTTTCAAATAAATATATTATTTATTTTCTTTTTGAATACAATCTTTTCCTAAGAATAATTTTTTACTAACAAAAGTTTATCTTACTTCTATTAGAAAAAATAAAATAAAATATATTTCTTATTTTATTATAATTATCTAAATGAAAATTAATGGTTGATTTACTATGATTTTATATATATGACATTTATTATTTGTTACATGGATGAAAATTTGACCTTCTCTTCCAATACAACTCAATCTAAGATATTTACATGGCTAAATGATCCAAAAGTTATTGTGTTTATTGCTGACCAAAATACACGACATTTTCTCAGAAAAGATGCATCATCTAATCGTTGTACAGAGGTGGAATATATCCAACGTTTTAATTTTATGAGTTCATACAATAATGATAACTGAGTTCACAATCACATATTTATAATATATTGATGCAATTTCTAATTTATATGCAAAAGTTATTGGGTTCCCGTGAAATCGTACATGAGGAACTGGATATGCCCCTGATGTTCATTATTAATCGAAGAGGTGTTTCTCATTTTTATTCATTATAAGATGCATTAGTTTTTATTTCATTTATGCCATCCATGAGTTTGAGTTTCGATGAGTTTCTTTATTCAGTTTAAATTCCTGCAAAACTATTCATGAAGGATTCCAAAAATCATTGAAACTTCTATTAAAAAAACCTCGACATGAAATAGGTTAAGGACGAACAACATTTTGCTAAGAATCCTCGGTATGAAATTAGGTTGACTTGAAGTTGAAAATTTTTATGTACATGTATTATTTCCTAATTATATTTAAAAAGAGTAAGGACTCCTAAACCTAAAAGGCAGGAGTCTTTATTTGAAGTTTTCTTATTTTCAATTTGTTTTTTTACTATTTTAATGAAGCTTCTAGGTAATGCGAAGTTAGAGAATCTTCGTGGCTCCATTTTCTAGAACTCTTTTTTCATCCTAAGTTCTTAAAATTTGTGTTGAAAATAACAAGGCCGAGGCCATAGTCAAATTGCCTTGACTAGATGGGGACCAAACCTGTGATCATGATGTTAGTCTGATTGGAATGTTGATTCACTAAAGTGTTCCAGTTCCATTTGTACAAATTTGTGGTCGTCGAATGGTGTTATCATGATTTGTTGTTTCATAGGTAAAGAACACAGTGCAGATATGATCTGGTAACTCTATGAATGATATCAAAAGGATATAGAATCTCTGAGTTGTAACTCTGTTGAATTTTATAGGGTAGGATAACCTGTTTTTTATATTCTTCCTTAAAAGTAAGTCAATAGATTTGCAATTCATAGCTTCCATAGCTCTTGATGGAATATTCTCAATGTTACCAAATGATATCCGACATAAAATCCTCTCTTCTCTAACTCTGAAACAGAGAGCAAAAATTAACTTGCTACAGACAACACTATTTTAACGAAATTCTTTTTGTTTGTACCAACTTCCTCTGCTTTCTTCCAATTTTCCCATGATGAGGATAACAGTAAGGAGTTTCACTATTTGAAAGAGATCTATTTCGATCACGTTTCTATTTCTCGCCCAAATTTCTCCCACTTTATCAACAATTGTCCTTCAATTGTTGAGTTAACTTTGATAGATTGTTTTTACCTTTATTCCATATTAGTGTCTCCTAATCTGAATCAACATAAAAAGGTTCATGTGAATTGTTGCAGTAGATATAAATGAACAATAGAAATAAATGCTCGAAATTTTCTTGAGTTTCACTTGTTTGATTCACTAGAAGGACTAGAATTTATTTGTCAGTTTGTACTAAGATACAAGTCCTACATGTAAATTGTGCATGCATTCCCCGACATATTTCTTTAGTTTTTCCAGTAGGGAAGCCTATGCAACTTGATCTAGATACAATTAACAAAACTAAACCAAGTTGTGCAAGAGTCAAGGTTCTAGATTGATACTAGAAGGGGAATTTCCCCAATCTGTTTGTATGGACATTGTAAATGAAGCTAATAGGAAAATGAGGACTGAAGTAATTCAAATTAGATATGACTATGTTCCGAAGTACGGTGAAGAATGCAGAATGCATGGTCACAATAAGAAGGAGTGTAGAATTGGCAACAACCATAAGGGTAAAGGTAAGGAGGTGAGGACAAAAGAGAAACTGTTGAGAGGATAGAGATTAAGAAACAACCACAACCATGGTTACACATTTCCAAAGGGAAAAGCTAGAATTCTATCTAGTGGTGATGTGGTAGGCGATCTAGGCTTGAATGATAGAAATCCCAGCAAAAATAAGGTTGCATCTTACTCAACCTTACCTATGGTGGAAAATAGGTTTAAAGTGCTAGGAGAATGATTTCACAAACCATGCAGTTTAAGCATCTACCAACACCAACAATAACACAAATGAGAAGAATGTTGAACACAACAACGAACTTGATAAACCACAAGGTGAAAGAATGATCTAGCAGGAAAATTCAGCTAAAGTTTGGGTCAACCAAATTTCTGGTATCCAAAATACTCTTGTACTTTCCCCAGCAGTTCTAGCAAACCTTCAACCACAACAACAAATTGAGATTGCAAAGATAAAAAATAAAGAAGAAAGGAAATCTTTGGATAGAATAGGGAATAACAGTGGTAGATTTGGATCAGCAAGGAATGTTTTAGATGCAGAAGTAAGAGCTAAGCAAGATGCCCTTAGAATGGCTCAATTTTTTACTACAATTCCAACACCCCAAGAAAATTCAATAATTGATCAGCGGCTTAATATGAATGAGAATGAAGGGAAAACAGTTCACATGTTAATCTGACCTTCATAGAAGATAAGGAGATCCAATAAGTTTTGGTAGTAAATCAATATGGAGAGGGTACATATGATAATGTGATTTCAGCTCCCAACAAATCAGAAGCAGCAGTGCAAAAAAGTTGAGTTCTTTATAGTGAAAAGTGTTAGAAATATGCATAATAACTATAGCAGTCCAAGTTTTGTATTGTAGGGTAGTTATATATTGTTTAGCAGTTAATTAGTTTTTATTTTATCGCTAATCCTTCATTCTTAGGATTTGGTTTCTTTATTTCAGTTGGCCTGTAAACTCTATAAACTAGTCTGGATTTATAATGAAGTATGTAGTTTTGCTTTCAATAATATTTCTTTGTTTGTTTATCAAACTGATGTTCCCACTTGTTCAATAATAAGAGAAACCAAAATTTTATGTTCTTCTAAACTAACAATTGGTATTAGAGCATTTATTTATTTAGGGATCTGTGGGTGTTTCATCAAAGTTAGAATTGAAATCAAGAAGAAACGTTTACCAATCATGGAAGCAGAATCAAGTTTTTCAGTAATGGTGACAACTATCAAATTTGGGCGGTAAGGATAAAAACGTATCTAGATGCCATGGATATGTGGGAGACAGTCGAAGAGAATTATGATGTTCCTCTGTTGCCTAACAATCCTACTATTGCCAAGATCAAGAACCATAAAGACAGCAGAAAATCAAAGACAAAAGCTTGTTTTTTTCACCAGTATCTTCTTAATTTTTCACTAGAATTATGCTTCTAAAGTCAGCGAAAGCCATCTGGGATTATCTCAAGGTAGAATATGAAGGGGATGAAAGGATAAGAGGTATGCAAGTGCTAAATCTTATAAAAGAGATTTTGAGATTCAAATGATAAAAGAAACTGAAACCATTAAAGATTACAATAAAAGGCTCTTGAACAAAGAAAATAGGGTAAGATTGCTTGGTTCCATGTTCATTGGTTCACTTATTGTTGAAAAAATTCTGGAAACTATGCCAGAAAGATATGAAGCAACAAAAATTTCTTTCGAAAACACTAAGGATTTGTTAAAGATCACCTTCACAGAGATGTTGAAGGCTATGCATGCAAAAGAACAACGAAGGGTCATGAGAGAAGAAAACAATACCGAGGGAGCATTGTTTTCCAAGCCTTAAGATTGAGGCAAAAGCAGAAATAGGAAGAATAAGAAGAATGGTGAAGGCCTTTCAGCAAGTACTACCAGAGGAAAAGTTGGACACTGAAAGAAAAGTTATCTTCCTTGTAAGTGATGAGTAGGGGATTTTGACTCATTTAAGGCTTAATATTCAGATTTTTAGTGTCTTCAATGCCTATTTTATGCTCTAAACTGATGTTTAAATGCTAATTTGCACCAATGAAGGCAAAACAACAAGGCAATGACATTATTGGGAAGAAAGGAGAGAAAAAAATTTAAAAGATGAAGAAAAGCGCGTTGATGCTCACCAAAGCCACTCGGCGAATCGCCAAGTGGCTCTTCACCTTGCAAAAATTTACAGCAGGATCGGCAAGGAAATTGGAGTTTCGACGACGAAATGAATGGATTGGCAATGGAAGTTTTGATTACCTAAAGTAACAAAAGTGACGTGTGGAAAAGCCAAGCCAAGAAGGTGAGGGAAATGAGCACTCACTGACTTGGTCGACGAAGCTCGCATTATTTCGCCGAGTGGCTCTGAAGTTGAAAATCTGGGAACGTATATATGTGATTTTCAAAAGAAGAAAGAAAAGTTCTGAAGTTCTTGAGAGTTCCCATATTGTGTAGTTTTGGGTTTTTAATCCCTAAAACTGTTCTTTAACTTTTTGAGTAGAGATTTAGGGTTTATTTGATTTTGAATTCAATTCAAGCATTTGGAAGACTTGTGGATTGTTACTCAAGCTGATGGAAAAATATTTGGTAACTATTTCTTGCCTTTTTTTTTATGTGTGGGTGATTAACGTATCAAGGCATTTCATCCAATACTAAATGCCAACGATCGTTTGTCAGTATAGTAACCCAACTATGCGAGTTGGGGTCGATCCCACAGGGAGTAGTACTTCCTTCTCAGTAATAAAAGTACAAATCTCAAATTTCAGGTTTTAACTATCAATCCAAATTTACAATGAGATAATTTGTTGTGGGTAGGTCGAACCATATATAAAGTAACTTTCTCTCTAACAATTACCTTTTCTATGTTGGATTCTCTCGAACTTCAACATCAATCAAAAGAGGCCCAACTCTTTACCCTCATGAAATACACTCTCTCGAGTTGGATACAAAGGAAGGGTCACTTGTTTCACTCTCTAGAGGTGAAACCAAGGAAAACCACTACTAAGGATGCTAACATTGCCACGTTGGTTCCACACCTATCTCTCCAGCAAGTGCAAAAATTGAAATTGATACATGAAGTAGTGCAATTCAACCTCGAAACACAACAACAACGTAGATCCACTTTAAATTAACACCATTCTTTGCAACTAACAAACACCCACTAAGTAAATTCAACAATTGGCTTCATGATCAAAACCCCAAGTAAAAGAGTTTTAGCCACTCATCTTAAAAATAAGAAAATCAAAATCAATTATCACTCCCATAGATGGGTACAAAATGAGATTTATAGATGAATATAAATTGATAATCTCCTCTCTTACAAAATCTCTGTCAAAATCTTGCGAAAATCACTAAATAAACCCTTTGGTAGTGTTTTCTCTCTAAGTAATTCTTTTCTCACTTTCTGAATGAATCAGTTTTCTGAATGAATCAGTCTCTCTAGAAAAAACTAATTTAAACAAGTCTGAACTGTCACTTCTTAGGACTAGGTCAGGAACGCCGAATGACTCCGCGATTCGCCTTTTATCTTTCCATCTCACCCATCAACACTTGCTTGAATCTTTTTTCGTACTTTTGGCGACCTGGTTGTCCTTTGTTGACTAGATTGGCAATACGCCAAATATAGTTTCTGCTCACCGAATTCGCGCCCATTTTAGCTCCAACATTCTGTAACTTTAGGCGGTATCTTGGCAATTTGGCAATTCGCCGAATGATATTGGTGATTTGGGGATTCGCCGAATGACATCATCGATCATCAGGTCTTCATTTCTTCTTTCTTTCATCTTGTTTTGTTCCCTTTTTCCCAGTAGCGTCCATGCTTTGTCTCTAACTCCAAATATCTGAAACTCAAGGATTTTCGTCAGTTATCGAGACAAAATATGCATTTGAGGACACTAAAGCTATCAAAATAAATCCTAATAGAGTCCAAATCGTGGACTTATCAACACCCCCAACTTAAACTTTTGTTTGTCCTCAAGTAAAGCTCAAGTTCAATAATTCAACACGGATATGTCAAACAGAGCTACACAAGACTCGATCATGAATGCACACAAAATGTCTCAACTTACTCATGCAAGGATCAATTGTGCACTCAAAGTTTCAAGTTGTGACTCACCATTATAAAAGAATCTCAAGCTCAACAAAGATATTCAAATGCCCTCAAAAAACGAATGATTCCATATTCACTCAAAGGTTCAATCATTTGAGGTTCCGGAATCAGGATCAACACTCACACTCAAAAAGATAAACACAATGCATGATTTCATCCATAGGTTTGCCCTTAATTTACAGTTGACTTTTGCTTCAGCTCATTCAAGATCGAAAAGGTCTTTTCAAGGCTGGTAATGGGGCTGAGTGTAATGGTATGATCATTTAGCCTTATAGGCTGAAAATCCTCATGAAGTATGATGTGAACAACACCTTCTTTCCTTTTCTTTATCAATTTCATTCAAATTCAAAAGTCACCTCTTATTCATATTCCATGAGTCATTGGGAACCCCATTTTCTTTGTATTTCAACAACTTTAATTCACAACTTCTTCTTTCTTTTTCTTTTTCAATCTTTTTTCTTTTTTTTATATGGAGGGGTTCCATTTTTCATCAAAACATGGACATAAGGGACTTCTTTGCATTTACTTGATTTTCCTTCTCTTTTCACCAAACCCCCAACTTAGGCTTTTGGCCTAAATTGGCTATTCAAACAAACCACAAATCATGAGGATTATGGGTAATGGATCAATAAAAGGTAGCAATGTTATCAAGTTTCTTCCAATAAAAGGTTTAGGCTCAAAGGGTGCTCAAAAGAGGTTCACACACTCACAAGGTAAGCCGCAAAAGAGGTATAATTTCAAATTGGTTCACACTGTTTAAAGGTGCCTAAGATCATCTCAAGAAAATGCATCACTTAGTCAACCGGACCAATGGGGTAAATTCTAGGTGTCATCATGCATGGTTCACGGTAAGCTCATCACACAAGGCATTGACACCAAAGTCAAACAAGACTCCACATTTTCGCTAGTGTGCAATGTTCATCACCAGAGACTCAATTCGATAATTGGCTAGTCAAAATGAGATGCAAATAGTTAACATATTGTCTGTGCAACTTCAATTGGCCTCGTCGTAGCTGCGCATTCATTTATGTTCGAGAAAAGCACTATTCAAGTAATCAGTAATGATCAAACCGATAATCAAATTTGCACAAGAACAACCACATTCCACACAAACAATCGGTGTTGTCAAAATGAGGAGGAGGTTCGGTGAGGACACCGAGCAATGTCCACACCCCCACCAAAAATAGCCAACATTGTCCTCAATGTGGGTAGACAACGAGTATTTATTGCAAATAAACTAAATATGAACAATAAATAAAACCTGACAAGAATTGAAAACAATCTAGTGTGTAAACAAGTACAGCAGGGTCACGAGGAATCTTCACTAAATTGCCCAGTTGGCGATGGAGTGAAATGGTCGTTGAGTGCTTCGGCGATGCGCCTAATGTTCTTCAGATCCCCCTTAGTTCCAGTAGACTGCACTCCCAGAGAAGGTAGATCGATGAAGATGTAGCGGATCGCCGAACACCTCGGCGATCCGCATAATGAACTTCAAGCATCACCGGTTGATCCTTGAGGAACGTTGTCCGCTTTAATTAGAAAGGGCGAGGAAAATTAGGTCGCCTAAACACATCGGTGATATGCCGACTTTTGAAGGTATCCACTCTAATGATCCAGAGTCTCAGTCTCATTTTTTAGATTCATAAGGTGAACCAAGTCGTGCTCACCAAAATAGTTTGGCGACTCGCCAATAAGACTTTTGTCTCGCTCATGATCCCTACTCGTGCAAAACCAACACACATTATTTAAAACACTAACACTTGGGTTGCCTCCCAATAAGAGCCTTATTTAACGTTGTGGCACGATGTGGAAATGCTCTCAAGCATCTTCCAGGTACACCACCTCAATCAAAGAAATCTCCTGGCATTCTCCAAAGTATAATTTTAAACGTTGCCCATTCACCTCTAATGCAAGTCCCTCTTGACCCTCAACTTTCATGGCACTATTGGTGAATATTCTTGTCATTGTAAATGATCCTGACCATTTGGACTTGATCTTTCCTGGAAAGAATCTAAGTCGGGAATTGTATAGTAACAACCAATCTCCCACTCTAAACTCCCTCTTAAGTATTTTAGCATCATGCCATTTCTTCATTTTTTCCTTGTAAAGGGCTGAACTTTCATAAGCTCTGAATCTGAATTCATCCAATTCGTTTAACTACTCCACTCTCCCCCCTAAGGTCTTGGTCCACTCCAGATTTAAAGCTTTCAATGCCCACAACACTTTGTGTTCCAACTCAACAGGTAGATGGAAAGACTTACCAAAAAATAGTTGATACAGAGATGAGTATTAACGGGAGAAATCCCAGACATCATGTGCATAATGATGACATCGGTAACTTGAATGATGTCAATGAAGATCAACTGGGAAGTGTGATGAGTCCGAGGTTTGGACTCATTTGGGGCTTTGTTTATATAGTTTTAGTGTCCTCAAATGCCTAATTTGTGCCATAAACTTATGTTAAAGCCTTGACTTTTAGGTATATGGATTGAGGAGCAAATCAAGGACACTAACAGGCAAAAAGGAAAAAAACAAACTAAAGAAATGGAGAAAGGAAAGCCTGATGATCACAAAAAGCACTTTGCGAATCGCCGAGTGGCTATTCAGCCCGGCTAAAGTTCCAATGTACCATCCCCGAGGGAAGAAACCAAGTCGGCGACAGGAAAGAGGGAGTGGGTGAGTCGCCGATTAGTTCCAGGATGACAAGATTGATTGCCCAAAGTTACAAGACTTGAGGATGCTGAGAGCCAATGCAAAAAGGTGATAGAAGAGAGCAAATGGCTGTTCGTCGAACCACTCGGCGGACCCGACTTACCTCGCCTAATGGCCCTTCGTGGCTATTTTTTCACGATTATAAATTGGATTTTGATCTTTTAATTGAGTGTGGAGAGTTAGTATAGAATTTAGTTTTGTGACCATTAAAATAGTTTTCTTTTGAGTTTTGAAAGTTTCCTTTGAGACTTAATGGGTTTTTGAGACTCTATTAAGAGATTTTGCAAGTGTGTTAATAATTTTCTTCCATTTGGGTCATTTTAAAAGCTCAAATACTCTTACCCAGTTTATGGCTAATTTGGGATTGGCTCACGGTGACCCACATGAGCATATCCGGAACTTCATGGACGTTTGTGGTCTATTCTCATTCAAGAACATTTCACAAGAATTAGTCTGTCTCAGGTTGTTCCCATTCTCTTTGATGGGTATGGTTAGTAAATGGTTGACTCAGTTTCCAAGCAATTCTATCACTTCTTGGGATGAGCTTACTACCTCATGTCATGTGAGATTTTCCCCCCCATCCAGAATGATGACCCTTAGGGATAGTATCCAAGGTTTCAAATGCTTGGAAGGTGAACCTATCCATGAAACGTGGTTAAGGTTTAGGAAATTGGTACTTCAATGTTCAACCCATGGGTTGTCGAACCACATATTGCAACAGTATTTCTATAGGAGCCTTGACTCGGTGAATAAACGAGTTGTTGATCAACTTGTTCCCAGTGGTATAATACAACAACCATGTGAGGTAGCGTCTCAGCTTCATGAAGATATGACCAAGATCAATAGGAGATGGTAGACTCATGAAGACCAAGTTTTTTCTCTCACTTTGAGAATGAAAAAAGAGCAGATCTAAATGGATCAAGAGAGAAACCAAAATATGGCAAAAATGATGACCCAACTGGATCTATTGGAGAACAATGTGATGGGTAGAGGTATGAAGAGTGTTAATGTTATTGGTATTGGTGGAGTGAATCTCCAGGATGCTCAGTTTGAAGCGCTTTATAATGAGGAAGTTAACTTCCTAGCTAATAAAAGAGGTGTATATCGGCATGACTATCCATGGCCAAGGGGAAACCCGGGTTGGAATAGATATAAAGGATGGAGGTACCATGATAGAGAATAGCGTGATCGTAATGCCACTTGGAAGGAAAGAGATTGTGATAAAGATAGGTACGTCCCACCTCATGAGCGTAAAAAACACAAGGAATCTAAAAATGTCCGTACGAAAGATATGCTCTCACTCATTCTCAACAAAGTTGAAGTATCGGACAAGGTGTTGAAAGAGATGAAGGAGGATATCTCTATACTTAATCAAATAGTTATCTCTCATCCCGTGTAAATCAAGCCGTTGAAGACCCAAATGGGTAAAATTCTTCACATTTGGATCCAAGGCTAAAAGAGGGCCTACCAAGTGATACCTTGGCAAACCCGAAGAACTATCCGTAAATTGGTACTTTCATCTTGCCACAACATTAACTAAGGAACTTCTTGGGAGGCAACCTATGTTTTTAATGCTTTAGTTTTTGATTTTGCATAACGGGTGTTGATTGTGTAGGTTGAAAAGTGAAAAGTGTTGGAAAATGGGTATTTTTGTGAGCCAACGTACAGTCGGCAACCTACCAAATAGGTCGATGAGCCCTAATTTGGACCTTCATTGGACCCACCAAGAATGAAATGGAACTCTTTAAAAATTGGTGGGCTAATTGCTTAATCAGTGACTCGCCGAATAGGTCGGCAAGTCCAATTTTGTCCGCCGTTTGAACCCTAGAATTTCTGGGAGTCCTGTAAAACTCGCCGAGGTAAAGTACCACTCGACGGTTCGCCGAGTGGGTCGGCAAACACGACTTACTCTGCCGATGGTGCCTCGAATTGAAAGGTTTTAAAGGCCAACCAGTTTAAAATTTTAAAATCCTTTAACTTCTCTCATTTTCAACTCTCATACCCTCTCACCCAATAGTTAATCTCCCTTAGTTCATTGTTTTTACCCATAACTTTGTGTGAACTCCTGCTCGGAATTGGGGAACTTTCTGCCTAGCTTTTCATATTTGAAGTTCGGCATAAAGGTTGGTTTTCCGAACCCCATACTTTAAGTTTGTGGTTGAACTCGAATGCAATAGGTAAATTTAGTGTTGTTTTATGTTGGGCAATTAGTATAATTGTGTTTAATGTGTTGGATTGCCTGTATTTTGTATAAATATGTGCCTAAATGCTTTAAAGCGATCGATTCCCTTGTCTTGTTTGTTAAAATCAGTTATAAATTTTTGGGTTGCGGTTAATATGTGTTGGTTTTAGTGGGGTGAAGTATAAGTAACCCCCAATTGTGCTAAATGAGATAATTTTCCCAATGATAGAGCGTTTGACGTCATTCTTAAGGGCAAAAGTCGTCAAATGGCCCATTTTAGCCAAATCATGGGATGTTTGAGTACCCCGAGGGCATGGGTCGTATGGATCTACCTTTAATTGAATAGTGTTGGTCTTTGATTTTGAATTCGGGGGCGGTGGGTTTGATTTTGAAGTTTGGGGTTGAAAAGTTCCACATTAGGCAGTTTTGCGAGCTACGTTGAGCTCACCGAGTGGTTCGGCAGTTCACCGAAATCCCCCTCAGATCAGCCTTAATTTTGATGTTTGGTTGAGTTTGTTCTGTAATTTTTTGGCGAGATGCCTGAGCTCGCCGAGTTCACTCGGTGGCTCACCGAAAGGTCTTCTTGTTCACCCTTTCTGTGCCTCTAACCCTTAAAATACACTCTAACATTCGGTGGCTACTCCTAGATCGAATGGCCCTGTACATCTCTGACGAGTGTTGATTCTGGAAATTTTTTGAGTTGGTACTTTCGGCGAGCTCGATCTGGCTGGCCTACGTCACTCGGCGACTGGTTCAACGAGTCTTTCTGCACTTCAATTTTTACATTTTTTTTGAATAATTTCTAACATGTTTCTATGTGTTTTGTAGAAATGGCTATAACAAACTTGAATGATATTGGCATGCCGCCCCGAAAGCGGGCACGAGGGATCGTGATAAATGTGAGGAAGCAATTGCTTCCAGCGCAATGGGCAAGAGGTTACCTCCGAAGAGAGGCAAGGGAAAGGGAAAAACGTCCATAGCCGAGTTACCGGAGCACAACTCCGGTAGTGAGGGAGAGTCAGTTGATTCTTAGGCTTTAATCTCCGAGCTTGAGTATAATCACTTATTACAGGCCCGATGAGCAGCGTTTCATTCCAAAGCTCGTCATGATCCATCTAGGATTCTGGAGCCGACCCCTCCCACTTTAGATTCAGTGTAAGCTCCTGCATATATGGTGGTTCCAGCACCACCAGCTCAGGGTCCTCTTCTTCAGAGTCCGAGGTTTGGAATCATTTTGGGGCTTTGTTTATAAAGTTTTAGTGTCCTCAAAGTCCTAATTTGTGCCATAAACTAATGTGAAAGCCTTGATTTTTTGGTATATGGATTGAGGAGCGAAGCAAGGACACTAACAGGTAAAACGCAACAAAACAAACTGAAGAAGTGGAGAAAGGCGAGCCTGATGATCGCCAAGAGCACTTGGAAAATCGCCGAGTGGATATTCAGTCCTCCTAAAGTTCCCGTGTGGCAGCCCTGAGGGAACAAACCAAGTCAGCGAGTCGCCGATCAGTTCCGCGATGACAAGATTGATCGCCAAAAGTTATAGGACTTGAGGATGCTAAGAGGCAATGCAAAAAGTTGATAGAAGAGAGCAAAGGGCAGTTCGTCGAACCACTCGGCGAACTTGACTTATCTGACCTAATGGCCCTTTGTGGCTAATTTTTGGCGATTCTAAATTGGATTTTGAACTGTTAATTTAGTGTGGAGAGTTAGTATGGAATGTAGTTTTATGACCATTTAGAATAGTTTTCTTTGAGTTTAGAGAGTTTCCTTGGAGAATTGAAGGTTTTTGTAGACTCAATTCAGATGTTTTGGAAGTGGGTTACAAATTTTCTTCAATTTGGTGCATTGTAAAGGCTCAAATACTCTTACCCAATTGATGGCTAATCTATTTGGTAACCGTTTTTACCTTTTTATGATGTTTGGCTAAAACCCCAATTCTTGGGGTGTGCTCATGTGTTTATGGGTTGAATTAATTTATCAATATTGTTAATTACTAGTTTAAATGCTATATTGAAGTGGGTTTAATAATAAGTGGACTTGTAGTTTACGGAAAAGGCTCAAATATGCCATCGAACTTTCAGAAAAGGCTCATTTATGCCATATGTTAAAAGTTTGGCTCAGCTATGCCATTACAGTTTAAGAAAAGGCTCATTCATACCATTATTTTTTAACGGTGGTTTTGCGAAAAATTTTTTTACACGTGGCCAATTATAATTCGGCCACGTCGTTATTTTTTTAATAATAAAAATTAAAAAATTCTGAACAAACATTTTAACGGTAGTCTTGCAAAACCTTTTTTTAAACGTGGCCAATTATAATTCGTCCACGTCATTATTTTTTATTATAAAAAAAATAGTGATGTGGCCGAATTATAATTGACCACATGTAAAAAATGGTTTTGCAAAACCACCCTTAAAAAATAATGGCATGAATGAACCTTTTTCTTAAACTGTAATGGCATAGATGAGCCAAACTTTTAACGGATGGCATAAATGAGCCTTTTCTGAAAGTTCGATGGCATATTTGAGCCTTTTCCCTTTAATTTATGAAATGTAGTTGCAAATGCATTTCTAATTTTTTGTTCTTTGCTTGCTCGAGAGAGAGGTTTTGGAACCAAGGCTATTGATTAATGGTTTGTATGTATTGATTTGATAGGGAATCAACTCGAGAGAGTGAATCCTAAATCCAATCCTATCCATCTAGCTCGAGAGATTGGATGAATTAAGGTGTTGGTTGTTCATAATTGCTATGCTTGTTGATGTTCGAAAGAAATCAGTTGATTCGGGGTAGTTGTTTGAGAGAAATCTATCTCATTAATAGTCTATCCTACCAATTGATATTTAGATGTTTACTAGTAGTTTCAATTACTCACATAGCGAAATTTTCCTATAATCGATCACATCCCGAGAATTCCTCTACATATTGTTATTTCAAATGTGTGACTACATTGTAGTTGATAATTGCAACCAAAAACCTCCGATCTGACATTTGTTTCACCTTTTTGATTTGTTTCATGTCTTTTGTCGTTAATTTGTATTCTTATACCTAGTTAGATCACATTTGTACTTCTTAATTGAATTTGAACATGTACCGCTCCCTGTGGGATTCGACCCCAACTAATTTGTCGAGTTTTATATTGCTTAACGATCATTTGCACCTAGAATTGGATGAGGTGTGTTTGAAACGTTAATCAAAGTGCTGGTGCTATTCGATTGCCTCCCTTTGTGGGCAATGCGGTGTTTCATGTGACTAACACTATGTTGCAGATGTTGCAAATGAAGGGTCTATTTGGAGGTCTAGCTACTGAGGATCGTCATGACCGCATCCAAAACTTTGTGGTTGTATGTGGGCCATTTTCTTTCAAAAAATCGCTCAAGAGTCGGTCTAACTTCGTTTGTTTCCCTTTTCTCTAATGGGGGAGGCAACAAAGGGTTGGGTGATTTATTAAGGGGTTCGATCACTTCTTGGGAAGAGCTCAGTAATGCGTTTTATGTAAGGTTTTTCCCTCCCTCAAAGATGGTGACATTGAGATATAATATTCAGTACTTTAAGAGAGTGGATGGTGAACTGATATATGAGACATGGCTGAGGTTTCAGAAGTTGCTCCTCGAATGTCCAGCTCATGGACTTCTGAACAATGTGGTGCTACAATACTTCTACCGGAGTCTAGATTCAGTCAACAAGGGTGTGGCTAACGAGTTTGTTCGAGCACGAATCATGCAACAAATGTTTGAAAAACTTCTACTCTTCTTGATGAGATGACAAAAATCAACCGTGCTTTGTACACTATAGAAGATCTAGTGTCTCCTTTGAACTTCAGGATGACAAAAGAACAAATTGAAAAGGACCAAGAGAGGGATGCAAACATAGCCAAGATGATGACCCAAATGGACCTATTATCAAAACATGTCATAGGTACTGGTTCGAAGGTTGTGGACGCTATGGGAGTTCATGGAGTGGATCCCGATGAAGCACAATTTTAAGATATGTACAATGAGGAAGCACACTTCCTAACAAATCAATGAGGAGGTTTCCGTCTGAACTATCCATGTTCGGGCTGGATCCAAGACTGGAATAGGGATCGCGATGATGGTTGGAGAGACCGAGATAGGGAATGGCGTGACTGTGGTACGAATAGAGAAAATGGGACGGTGACAAAGAACAATATATACCTCTCCATGAGCGTCAAAAGCCAAAAGAACAAACCGTTGATCCTGAAAATTTTTGCGTCTAAGATATGCTTTCACGCATTCTCAACAAAGTGGAAGGATCGGACAAGATACTAAAGGAAATGAAAGATGACGTCTCATCTCTAAAAAAATAGTTACCTCATATTCGGTATCGATTAAACAACTAGAAAGACAAATGGGTCAAATCCCGACTCATTTAAACCCAAGATCAAAATGAGGCTGACCGAGTGACACTATGGCCAACCCAAAGAATGAAGCTTGAAAGTGTGTCTTTGTCGTGCCACGACGTTAAATAAGGAAGTTCTTTGGAGGTAGCCCAAGTTTTTAGTTTCTAATGTTGTTATTTAAATAACGGGTGTTAGATGTGCACGTTGAAAATTCAAAATTTTGGTAAAAGAGGCAATTAGGAGAACTTAGTTACCGTTCGGCGAATCGCTGAAAAGGTCAGCGAGCCCAATCTGAACCGCCTTTTTGACCGTCCAACTTGTTGGATTTCTGTAAATTTTGGCAAGTAAAAGTACCATTCGGTGCATTCGGTGACATAAGTTGATATCGCCGACTGGGGCGCGAACTGAAGGGTCAAAAGGGGTCTTCACTTTTTTAAACTAAAAATTCCCTTTCCTTTCAAATTTTTCGACCATTGCACTCGTACACTTCATATCTAGATTATATTTTGCTCGTTAATTTTTGTGTGGGGATCAACAGCTTTGTGGATTTTTGTGCTTTTCCTTCAATAGTTACTTGCCTAGCGTTTGTTTTCATCTACTTTTAAGGTTGGTGTCCCTAACTCAGCTTGATCTTTCGATGTTTTTGATTCATGTTCATAATATTGTTGGATCAATTGCTTAATCTTGTGTAATTAGTTGATTTTATGTAAGTGCTACTATCGTATCATGTTTAAGTTTGTGTTTCAGCCCATAATTGTTGAGTCCTTGATTTCACGTATCAGGACATTTCATCCAATTCTAAGTGCCAACGATCGTTAGTCAGTAATATAACCCAACTAAGTGAGTTGGGTTCGAATCCCACAGGCAGTAGTACGTATTTGAGAATCAATAGAAAAGCATGGATGTGTTCAAGTCAATTGATGAGTCCACGATTTGGACTCATTTAGGGGTTTATGTTAATAGATTTAGTGTCCTTGAATGCATATTTTGTCTCAATAACTAATATAAATCCTTGAATTTCAGGTATTTGAACTTAGGGACAAAGCATGGACACTATTGAGCAAAAAGGAACAAGGTAGCTGAAAGAACGAAGAAAAGAATGCATGAGGATAGCCTAAGTCATTGGGTGAGTCGTTGAATGCACTTATTTTCACCTAATGTTCCAGTGTGCCAAGCATTGAAGGAGAAAATCAAGTCGGCGAGTCATCGAACAGTTCCGCGATGCAGTGTTATATCGCCCAAAGTTACGAACCTTCAATTTGTTGAAGGCCAATGCAGAAATGCAATGAACCAGACCAAAGGGCGGATCGCCTAGTAGATCAGCGATCCCAACTAACTGCGCCGAGTGGACCTTCGCAACACACTTTTTGACATTTATATATACTTGTTTGAATTTTTAGCTTAGCATCTGATTTTGTAGGGAATCATATTATTATTCAGTTTTTCAAGTTGAGAACTCAAAACTGAGTTTTTGGAGACATTTTCCCTTAGCTTTGAAGATTTTGAAAATTTCCATTTTGAAGAAATTGGAAGTGCGTATTGAAGATTATTCATCTTAGATGTGTGTAAAGACCATATTAATCGTACCTAGCTAATGGAAACACATTTCAGAATCGATTTCTATCTGTTTACTATGTTTAGCTAAAACCCCAATTCTTGGGGTGTGATTATGTGAATATGGGTTGAATTTACTGCTGGGTATTGCTAATTGATTCTTTATTCGTTGTTTATAGGTGATTTCGTTCAGTGGTTGTGTTTGAATTTAATGGGGTTATAGTTGCAAATACAATTTTAACTTCATGTTTTTGGCTTGCTCGAGAGAGAGGTTGTAAAACCAAAACTATTAAATCGATGGTTTGTGGTTATTGGGTTGTCATGGGTTCAGCTCGAGAGAGTGAATCCTATACCCTCTCCCACACATTCAGCTCAAGAGAGTGAATGGACTAAGGCAAAGACTGTGCTTCATTGCCGCTTATTGGTGTTCGAGAGAAATCGATTTGATTCAGGATAAATTGTTCGAGAGAAAGTTTACCTCCACTATAGTCTAGCTTAGTTACCAATTTACAGTGATTTACTATCAATAGCAATTACCCAGTTGTTTACCTTAGCCCATAATCCTATCACATCCCAAGAATCCCGTCTCCATATTTGTATTTTCATTTTTGGTTGTCTATTTAGTTGATAATTGATTACAAAATGCCCTTTTTGATATTTGACACTTGTGTCACTCCAAACTTGAATTATGCTATTGTTCGTAAATATTTTTAGCTATGAATGACTTGAACACCTTTAGGTTTTTCTATTTATTCTCAATTAAGAACCGCACCCTTGGGAATCGACCCCAACTCACTAGTTGGGTTATATTACTACTCACGATCATTGGCACTTGAACTGGAAGTAGTGTCCTGATACGCGAAATCATCAATCATAGGTAAAAACATTAACGAATAAAAGCATGATTCAAGTTTGGGGTGACACAAGTGTCAAATAACAGGTGGTTTTGGTTTCAATTTTCAACTACAACAGCAAATAACACGAAAACGAAAATAAGTATAGAGACGCGTTCTTGGGATGTGATTAGATTATGGGCTAAGGAAGATAAGTGGGCTATTCCATTTAATAGTGAATATCTGTAAATCAGTGAATAAGATAAACTTTAATGGGGATAAACTTTCTCTCGAACAATTTACCCCTAATCAAATGGGTTTCTCTGGAACAACAATAAGAAGCAATTAAGAACAACCTACGCTTTAGTCCATTCACTCTCTCGAGCTGACTGTGTGGAAAAGGGTTTAGGATTCACACTCTCGAGCTGAAACCATGACAACCCAATACCCATAGACTATCAAATCAGTACGTCTCTCTCGAGCAATCTAAAAACACGAAGGTAGAGTTGCATTTGCAACTACAACCCTTTAGATTAAGCCACAATTACTGAATGAAATCACTTTTAAACAATATTTACACTATCAATTAACAATACCTAGCAGTTAAATCAACCCATAATCACATAATCACACCTCAGGAATTGGGGTTTTAGTTAGACATCATAAAGAGATAGAAATCGTTACCAAATTGTGTTTCCATCAACTGGGTACGATTAATTTCATATTTATAAAGTTCTAAAATGAAGAATCTTCAACACCCACTTCCAATTTCTCAGAAATGGACATCTTCAAATCTTTAAAGCTAAGGAAAATATTGTCTCAAAACTAAGTTCTAAGCTCTCTAACTAAAAAACTAAACAATAATGAAAACTAGATAAAAATCTCCTAAAAATTTGATAAAATTCCCTTAAACTAAAAATTCAAACATGTATTTATAGTCGCCAAAAATGTGCTGCAAAGGACCATTTGGCGCAATAAGTTGGGATCATCGATCCACTCGGCGATCCGCCCTTTGGTCCAATCCATCACCTTTTTTCTTTGGCCTTCAGCGTCTTCAAGTTCTATAACTTTGGGCGATCTAGCACTGCATCACGGAAACATTCGGCGACTTTCTGACTACTGCTTTCTATCGCGAAATAGATTTTCTCCTTCAGTGATTGGCATACTGGAACATTAAGCGAGACCATGGCCATTTGGCGACTTGCCCAATGGTTTAGGCGATTCTCAGACCTTCTTTTCTTCGTTCTTTCAGCTGCCTTGTTCATTTTTGCTCATTAGTATCCATGCTTTGTTCCTCAATCCAAATACCTGAAAATCAAGGATTTACATCACTTATTGGCACAAAATATGCATTTGAGGACACTACATCTATTAAAATAAAGCCCTAAATGAGTCCAAATCGTGGACTCATCAACACTCCCAACTTAAACTTTTGCTTGTCCTCAAGTAAAACTCAAGTTCAGCAGTTCAAAAAGGATGTCTCAAACAGTGCTACACAAGATTCAATCAGGAATGCACACAAAAATAGTCAACTCACTCATGCATGGATCAATTGTGCACTCAAAGATTCAAGTTGTGACTCACCATTATAAAAGATTGTCAAGTTCACAATACTTTCTTCAAATGCAAGTTCAAGCTTAACAATGGTACTCAAATGCCCTCACACAAAGAATGATTGCATATTCACACACAATGGTTCACAATTTAAAGCTCCGGAATGAAATGCAACGCTCACAATCACAAAGATGAACACAATGCATGATTTCACCCATAGGTTTGCCCTTATTTTCCAATCAACAATTGTTTCAGCTCACTCAACATCAAGAAGGTCTTTTCAAGGCTTGTAACGGGGTTTAGTGCAAGGATATGGTCATTTAGGCTCAATGGTTGTAATCCTCATAGAGTGTGGTGTGAATAATACTTTCTTTCCTTTGCTTCATCATTTTCATTCGTGCTCACATGTCATCCCATTATTCAATTTCCATGGATTGTTGGAAACCCCATTTCTTCTTGCATTTTCACAACTTTATTCCACAACTTTTTCATTCTTTTCTTCTTTTTCCCTTTTATTTTATAAGGAGGGTTTCCATTTTTCTCAAACCATGGGTCAAACGGGACTTTCTTGCACTTCTTGATTTACCTTCTCTTTTCACCACACCCCTAACTACTTTTGGCCTAAGTTGACTATTCACACAAACTACAAATCATGAGGATTATGGGTAATGGATCAAGAAAGGTCACCATTTCCTCAAGTTTCTTCTGAGAAAAAGGTTAAGGCTCAAAGGGTGTTCAAGCGGGGTTAAAACACTTAAAAGGTAGGCCACAAAAAGAGGTATAATGTCAAATTGTTTCACATTCTTCAAAGTTACCTAAGATCATATCAAGAGATTGCATCACATAGTCAACCAGACCAACGAGGCAAATTCTAGGTGTCATCAGACATGGTTCACGGTAAGCTCATCACATAAGTCATTGACACCAATGTCAACCAAGACTCCACACTTTCGCTAGTATGCAATGTTCATCACAAGAGACTCAATTTGATACTTGGCTAGTCACATCGAGATGCTAAAAGTTCACTTATTATCTATGCATCTTCATTTGGCCTTATTGTAGCAGCACATTCATTTTTTTTCGATTATAAGCGCTATTCAAGTCATCGGTATTGATCAAGATCGATACTCAAATTTGCAAGAGAACAACCACATTTAAGCACAAACAAGAGGTGGCACAATTTTTTTCCAGAAGGGTCCAAAAATAATTTATCCTTAAAAACACGGAGACACAAGCTCAATCATCCACAACATCAGTATAAAAAACAATTATAGCTCAAAACCCAAATATATACACAAAACCATAGTTACAAAATGTGGGCCTCAACCGAACACAAATATTAATCATTTGTCCTCAAATGCAAGCAAAAATATCCAAAAGTCAAAATAAAGTAACACAGAGAGGGAGGTGAAGAAAGGATCTTGTCTACTTAGTCGTTCCATCTGTCTGGGCTTCAGCGCCTAGGGCAGTGCTCTAGACTTGGGCATTAGTGCCCGGAGTCACCTAAGCAGGAATAGTAGCTGCACTAGGATCAGCCAAGGCTGTATCCGCCAAAGAAGTCTGCAGAACTGCATCCATCATGGCTTCCTTAGTCTCTGTAAGGCCCTCGTAATAGACCTCCTCAGCAACCCCCAGCATCTCATCATCTCTCTCTTCTTTAGACCCGAGATCAGCCGCTTCTTCAACTTTAACATCATCTCCGGTGGTAGCCAGAGGCATATTTGGTACTTTTGGAATCTCCACCGTCCCAAAAATCATGGACATGTCAGTAGACTTCAGCTGATCAACAACACCCCTCAACACAACAATAGCGGCCTTTAAAGTTGTCACCTCCTCGGTGGCCCCTTTGTCACGCTCACACACCGCTATTTTAGCCGTAAGGGCATCAATGGTAATGCTCAATTGTGTCACAGCATCAACCAGGGCAGTCTGAATCATGCCCGGAATGGAGTCCTCGAGTCTGGCAGAACAATGATCGGCAAAATGGGCAAGCTGCCCCATCCGGAGTAATGCAGCTTGAGTGAGCGGGGTCCGGGAGACATAGTCGCAACGTCTCTGGGAGGCAACGCAATATCGAAGGAACTAGGAATGTCAGAGGGTACAACCCTAGAAGTACATGAAGGCCTGGGGGCTGGAGTAGGCAAAGATGCCTCTGCAGGTAGTGAGTATGTGTCCACAACCGGGGAAGGGTCCACCGGGGTTTCCTTCTTCTCCGCTTGATCCTTTAAATATTCTGCGTCAATCCTCTGGATATCAGTAGAGGATGTGGGAATCACTTTCACATCTTTCTTTGCATCTCTAGAAACCCGAGCCCATATGTATAGCTCGGTGATCAACACCGGGAAGGGGAGGGAAGTCTGGCATTATTTTACCCTCATGACCATCTCATGTGCCATAATCATCCCCAGATTGAGCCTCATCTCATCAATGATGCACCCCAGACAGGATGCCTTGGCATGACGGAGAATCGACTCATTTTGGGATGGCATAATAGTACTGCTAATGAAGCCAAACCAGAACCTTGCAGCTATCTTTAGATCCTTCTTCTCAATAAGTGCTCCAACTTCAAGCCATTTGAGGGCACCGTCTGATATAAAAGGAGCTAACCACTTCTTCATATTTTCTAATGTGGTAGTCCAGATCATATGTTAGCAGTCCTCATCAATATCATCAGGACAGTTTAGGACAGAGTTGATAGCCTCACTATCACACTTGACCTTCTTTCCCCGAACCACTACATAATCAACCGGTTTAAATGCAAATGCTTTCTTCTTTCACTGTGTTATCAAGGGTCCATAAGCAACATAGAACTCCTGGACCCAATTAGGAATATATGGGCTATGGGGCTTGGTGAAGATCCAGAATTTATTAGCCTTCAGACAGCTCATAATCTCTGGGTACCTGTCAATTACCCCATCATAATATCTTATCCTCTATGATTGTCCTCATCCCCTAAGTCTTTAATCTGTTCATAGACTTGGGAGGAGGACCCTGAACTGGTTGTGCAAGCACCACTGTTTGTGCTGGAACTGGAGGAGGAGTGGTGGTGGCCTGAGGAGTACTGACCCTAGACGGATCGTTCATCTTTTTGGACCGCAAAACTGCTCTCTGTGCTGCTACTAACTCATCATCCTTAGAAGCTACAGCTTGAGGCTCCTGATTCTCACTCTCACTATCAGAAGTGGTGAGGTGGGTGGTGTAGATCCCGTCACTGTCAGAGCTGGCTTCTAGTAATGCAGGTGACTTGCTTTTTCCGTTGCCTTTTCCACCACATTTGGGAAGTTTTCTAGCTTTCCCTGAGGATGCAGCTCATTCATTGTAATCTCCTTAGCCTTCTTTTGGGTGGCATGTTCTTCCCAGCAACTTCGGTCTAGCCATGTCTGGAAAAACATCAGAAAAAGTGAGAAACACTTCAAGCAATATTACAGAAGAACAACAGTTGCACACAGACTCGCCGAAACAGTCGATGAGTTGCCAAATCACTTTGGCGAGCTAGATTGGGATCGCCGAAAGGATTGGCTCAAAATTCTCAGAAAAATCTGGCATGTTTGCGATGAAAGATCCTTTCAGCGAATCGCCGACAGATTTTGGCGATCAAGAATTAGCCCGACGAAAGTTACAGTGCAAATAAAATTCAGGGGTGCACACAAAGGGCGATTGAGGAAGAGTTTCAACGAGTCGCCGAGTGCTTTCGGCGATATCAGGCTTCTCACCGAGAGTTCCAAAACAATACTACTCATTTAGCATGAAATTAAAGGTGAGATGGGGAACTTCGGTGAACTGCCGAGTGGTTCGGCGAGCTCGACCCAGCTCGCCAAACGACCAATCATGCCTACTTTCGACCCAATTCTCAAATTCAACCCGCAACCCCTGAAAAAACATCAAAGCATGCACTCATCAAATTAAAGCAAGACCCAATACACCCATTACCCTAGGATACTCAAACTTCTCTCGGTTTTGCCAAATTTGGCCATTTGACAACTTTTACCCTTAAGAATGATGTCACCCGCTCCATCATTTGGCACAACTACAGGTTACTTAGAATTCAGCCAACTAGACCCAACAACATGCAAGCACAACCCCACAAGATTTAATCAATTTTCAGGCATAAAATCACGGGAATTCAACATCATAAGCATTTCGGGCAAGGATAGCAAATTAACACCGGTACACACGACATCAATTAAGATCAGAGAGGCCCAACACACATCAATAAGATAAGATCATTGTAAATGAGTAGAAATGTGATAAAATAAACTTGGGGTTCGAAAAACCAACATTAGATGCCGATTAAAACAATTTGAAATGCTAGGCGGCAAAGTAATCCACTCCGAACACACATTCAATAACTAAAACACTCTAAAAATGCAAGAAATATAGAAACTAAAGTGTGGGTGTGAGTTGGGAAGATTAAAAGTGAGGGAAAGTGAAAGCGTTTGAAAGTTTAAACCTTTGGCCTTTAAAAACCGTCTAATTCTTGCTCATTCGGTGAAATTAGTTTTGCTTGCCGACCCACTCAACGACACACCGAGTGGATACTTAACTTGCTGAGTTATACAGGACCTCCAGTTAATGTGGGCGTCCAAACGGTGGACTAGATCGCGATCGCCGACCGGGTCGGCGATTCGCCAAGTTTCTCCTAGGCTCGCCGAGTTTTACAGACTCCAATTTAAAATTGTCTTCAGTCCAACAACAGTCCAAGTCGAGCTGGCCGACCTCTTCAGCGATGCGCTGACTGAACCTTTAGCTCGCCAACATGCCTTTCTAACACTCTTTGCACTTCAACCTGCAAAATCAACATACCATTATTTCTAAAACAAAAATAACGCAATAAATACTTCGGTTGACTCCCAAGAAGGGCCTTAGTTAATGTCGTGGCACGACTTTCCCACTCAATCTTGATTCGTGGAGTAGAGATGAGACAACACATGACCCATTTGGGTCTCCAGCAGCTGAACAAATATGGAATGGGAAGCAGTCATCTGATTCAGCAGTGAAACATTCTCTTTTATCTCATTCAACACTTTGTTCTGTTCTTCGACTTTGTGAAGAATGAGTTAGAGTATCCTTTCTATTTGTCCACCCTCATACACTTTGGGCTTTATACGCTCATGAGGGGGAGTATACCGATATTTCTTTTTGTCCAGTCCTTCCAATTCGATGATCTTTTTTTGCCACTAGATCCAGTTGAGTCAAAAGTGTGGCAAAAATCTTGTACTTCTCAGTCTCATTGTTGGTTTTGGCCATCTGATCAAGGAGCTGGACTGCTATTGCATAGGGTATCCATGAGAGACCTCCCAGAGATATTTTGTCAGCTACTCCTCTATTTTCTGGACCAAGACCTCTATAGAAGCAGTCCAGTAGCATGTTATCTGAGATTCCACGAGTTGGGCACTACAACAATAGTGACTTAAATATCATCCACAACTCACGGATTGACTCACCCTCCATTTGTTTGAAACTTAGGATGTTATCCTAAAGAATCATCATTGTCAAAGAAGACAGGTCCATTTGGTTACCATTGCTACAAGACGTGCTCATTTATGCAGCTCTAAATAACAACACACAAAGCAAAACTAAAAATTAAGTAAGTTCAACTATAACAAACAAGAACAAAATTCAACTTAACTAAAGATTCTCAAATAACACCACTCCCCGACAGCAGCGCCATTTTGATTTCGTCCACTACTAAGTGCAAACAATCGTTAGACAGTAATATAATCCAACTTATTCAGTTGGGGTCGAAACCCACAGGGAGTGTTACGTATTTGAGAATCAATAGAAAAGAATGAATATGTTCAAGTCAATCATAGATAAAAACATTTATGAATAAAAGCATGATTCAAGTTTGGGATGATACAGGTGTCAAATAACAAGGGATTTTGGTTTCAATTATAAACTACAACAACAAATAACACGAAAACAAAAATATGTATAGAGACGGGTTCTTGGGAAGTGATTGGATTATGGGCTAAGGTAGATAAGTGGGTGATTGCAATTAATAGTGAATAGCTGTAAATCAATGAATAATCTAGACTTTAATGGGGATAAACTTTCTGTCAAACAATTTACCCCGTATCAAATTGGTTTCTATCGAACACCAATAAGCAGCAATCAAGAACAGCCTACGCTTTAGTCCATTTACTCTCTCGAGCTGAATGTGCGGAAAAGGTTTTAGGATTCACTCTCTCAAGCTGAACGCATGAAAACCCAATACCCACAGACCATTAAATTAGTAATCTTTGTTTTAAAACCTCTCTCTCGAGCTAGCCAAAAACACTAAGGTAGAGTTGCATTTACAACTACAACCCTTTACATTAAGCCACAATTACAGAATGAAATCACTTTTAAATGGCATTTACACTGTCAATTAACAATACCCATCATCTAAATAAACCTATAATCACATAATCATACCCCAGGAATTGGGGTTTTAGCTCGACATCATAAAAAGAAAAAAATTGTTACCAAATTGTGTTTCTATCAACTGGGTACGATTAATTTCGTCTTTACAAAGGTCTAAGATGAAGAATCTTCAACACCCACTTCAAATTTCTTAGGAATGGAAATCTTCAAAGCTAAGGAAAATATTGTCTCAAAACTCAGTTCTAAGCTCTCTAACTTAAAAATTGAACAATAATGAAAACTATGTAAAATTCTCTTAAAAGTCTGATAAAAATCCCTTCAACTAAAAATTCAAACATGTATTTATAGTCGCCAAAAATGTGCTGCAAAGGACAATTCCGTGCAATAAGTCGGGATCGCCGATCCGCCCTTTGGTCAATTCCATTTCCTTTTTGCTTTTACCTTCACCATCTTCAAGTTCTGTAACTTTGGGCGATCTAGCAATGCATCACGGAACCGTTCGACGACTCGCCGTCTGCTCTTTTCTATCGCCAAATTGATTTGCTCCTTCAGGGCTTGGCATATTAGAACATTAAGCGAGACCATGGCCATTCGGCGACTCGCCCAATGGTTTAGGAGATCCTCAGACCTTCTTTTCTTCGTTCTTTTAGCTGCCTTGTTCCTCTTTGCTCATTAGTGTCAATGCTTTGTTCTTCAATCAAAATACCTGAAAATCAAGGATTTACATCACTCATTGGCACACAATATGCATTTGAGGACACTAAATCTATTAAAATAAAGCCCTAAATGAGTCCAAATCGTGGACTCATCACACGTGCAAAGCACATGTCCAAAACTAGTAAATCTATAAAGAGCAGAGGATCATATTGTTTAATTATTTTTTTTCTAATTCTTCTTTCCATATATTATAGGAGTCTTCATTAATTCTACTAATACCTCTTACCATATATTTTAGGACTCATTAATATTTTTCTTCCCATATAGTTTTGGAACAAATATAATTAAATAATAATGTGAGAAAATACAAATACAAAATTTATTTGCTAGTGTTCTTTCTAATATTTTGTATCTCTCTAAATATTACTTGCTTCAAATTTAAGTTCAAGCTCAACAATAGTACTCAAATGCCCTCACACAAAAAATGATTCCATATTCACACAGAATTGTTCACAATTTAAAGCTTCGAAATCAAATGCAATGCTCACACACACAAAGATGAACACAATGCATGATTTCACCCATAGGTTTGCCCTTATTTTCCAATCAACAATTTTGTCAGTTCACTCAAGATCAAAAAGGTCTTTTCAAGGCTTGTAACAGTGCTGAGTGCAAGGTTATGGTCATTCAGGCTCAATGGTTGTAATCCTCATGAAATGTTGTGCCTTTCCTTTTCTTCATCATTTTCATTCGTTCTCACAAGGCATCCCATTATTCACTTTCCATGGACTATTGGAAACCCCATTTCTTCTTGAATTTTCACAACTTTATTCCACAACTTTTTTATTCTTTTCTTCTTTTTCTCTATTTTTTTATATGGAGGGGTTCCGTTTTTCCCAAACTATGGGTCAAAGGGGACTTTATTGCATTTCTTGATTTACCTTCTCTTTTCACCACACCCCCAACTTAGGCTTTTAGCCTAAGTTGGCTATTCACACAAACCACAAATCATGAGGATTTTTGGTTAATGGATCAAGAAAGGTCACCATTTCATCAAGTTTCTTTTAAACAAAAGGTTAAGGCTTAAAAGGTGTTCAAGCGGGGTTCACACACTCACAAGGTAGATCACAAAAGGAGGTATAATGTCAAATTGTTTCACACTCTTCAAAGTTGCCTAAGATCATATCAAGAGATTGCATCACTTAGTCAACCGGACCAACAGGGTATATTCTAGGTGTCATCACACATGGTTCACGGTAACCTCATCACACAAGGTATTGACACCAATGTCAAACAAGACTCCACACTTTCTCTAGTGTGCAATGTTCATCATAAGAGACTTAATTTGCTACTTGGCTAGTCACAACGAGATGCAAAAAGTTCACATAGTCTATGAAACTTCATATGGCCTAATCGTAGCTGTACATTCATTTTTGTTCGATTATGAGTACTATTCAAGTCATCGTTATTGATCAAGACCGATACTCAAATTTGAAAGAGGGCACCCACATTCAACACAAACAAGAGGTGGCACAATTTATTTTTTAAGGGTCCAAAAACCATTTATCGTTAAAAACACGGATCCACAAGCTCAATCATCCACAAAAGCAGTATAAAACACAATTATATCTCAAAACCTAAATATATACACAGAACCGTAGTCACAAAAGGTGGGCCTCACCCCACCACAAATAAAAATCATTTGTCCTCAAATGTAAGGAAAGATATCCAAAAGTCAAAATAAAGTAAGACAGAGCGGGAGGTAAAGAAAGGGTCCTGTCTATTTAGTCGCTCCATCTGTCTGGGCTTCAGTGCCCAGTGTAGTGCTCTGGACTTGGGCATCAGTGCCCAGAGTCATCTAAGAAGGAACAGTAGGTGCACTTGGATCAGCCAAGGGTGTATTCACCAAAGAAGTCTGCACAGCTGCATCCATCATGGCCTCCCAAGTCTCTGTAAGGCCCTTGTCAGAGACTTCCTCAGCAACCCCCATCATCTCATCATTTGTCTCTTCTTCAGACCCGGGATCAGCTAAAAACACGAAGGTAGAGTTGCATTTGCAACTATAACTGTTTAGATTAAGCCACAATTACTGAATGAAATCACATTTAAACAACATTTACACAATCAATTAACAATACCCAGTGGCTAAATCAACCCATAATCACATAATCACACCCCAAGAATTGGGGTTTTAGTTAGACATTATAAAAAGATAGAAATCATTACCAAATTGTATTTCCATCAACTGGTATGATTAATTTTGTCTTTACAAAGGTCTAAGATGAAGAATCTTCAACACCCACTTCCAATATCTCAGAAATGGAAATCTTCAAATCTTCAAAGCAAAGGAAAATATTGTCTCAAACTAAGTTCTAAGCTCTCTAACTTAAAAACTGAACAATAACGCAAACTAGATAAAAATCTCCTAAAGATCTAACAAAAATCCCTAAACTAATAATTCAAACATGTATTTGTAGTCGCCAAAAATGTGCTGTGAAGGACCATTCGACGCAATAAGTCGGGGTCACCAATCGACTCGATGATCCGCCCTTTGGTCAATTCCATCGGCTTTTTGCTTTGGCCTTCAGCATCTTCGAAATCTATAAATTTGGGCTATCTAGCACTGCATCGCGGAACCATTCGGTGACTCGCCGACTGCTTCTTTCTATCACCAACTTGATTTTCTCTTTCATAGCTTGGCATACTAGAACATTAGGCGAGACCATGGCAGTGCGGCGACTCACCCAATGGTTTAGGCGATTCTCAGACCTTCTTTTTTTCGTTCTTTTATCTGCCTTCTTCCTTTTTGCTCATTAGTATCCATGTTTTGTTCCTCAATCCAAATACCTGAAAATCAAGGACTTACATAAGTTATTGGCACAAAATATGAATTTGAGGACACTAAATATATTAAAATAAAGCCGTAAATGAGTCCAAATCATGGACTCATCAGTCCTGTGTTTAAATATATTGAAATCGTGGGTATGTATTGTTTGTATGTTGGGTCTGATGTGGGTGAAGTCTAATTAGACTAAATTTTATCGATAGACTTAATTTTTTCAATGATAGAGCGAGTGACGTAATTCTTAAGGGAGAAAGATATTGATTGGTCAAATTTAGACAAATTGAGGGAAGTTTAAGTACCCCAGGGTAATTATTGATATTGGTCTAGGCTTAATTGCATAGAATATTGTGTAAATTTCATTATCCTAGGCTGTGGGTTGAAATTTAAAGGTCGGGGTAAAAAGCTGTCATGAGAGACAAATCGGTAAGCTTAGTTGAGCTCTCCAAATGGCTTGGTGATTCACCAACTGAACCCTAGATCGCCGTTTTGTTCTTCATTTCTGGTGGTTTGATTCTATATCAATTGATGATATGCCTGAGCTCGTTGAGTTCACTAGGTGACTCGCCAAATGTCTTTGTGATCGCCCTTTGTCAGCCCTTATTCTGGGAAAATATTATGTAACTTTCAGTGAGCTACTTTTAGTTCGGCGAATCGCCGAAAGGCCCTATACCTCACCGACTTGTGCTCATATCTGAATAATTTTATTTTTTAATTTTCGGCGAGCCTTATTTGGCTCGTTGAATGGTTTCAGAGACTCGCCGAACCAGTCGGCGAGTTTTTCTTCAATTTTTATAGTTTGATATTTTGTTGACCTTTTTCCAACATATTGGTTCATTCTGTATTGTTTTGCAGATACGGCAAGACCCAAGGTTCCCGGAAGAAAATAACCACAAAGAAAGAGAGCATAGGGCATCATTATCACTGAGGGTGCTGCTCCTTCACGAGCTACACAAGCCAAACATCCTCCCACAGCGAGGAAGAACACAACAAAGGGAAAGGGTCCTGCGGAGAAATGTCGGGCTGAAGATAGCTCTGGCAGCTTGGGCATGTACGACATCTACCTCACCACCTCAGAGTTTGAAGGTGAGGGTAACTCGGGGTCTAGATCACCGACATCCGTATTCAAGCCGGAGGATGATCAGACATTGTAAAGATGGAGAGCTGAGTTGCGCTCTAAACTGCTACATAATCCGGCCAGGATACTGGTGACTCTACACCTCATCTACCTCCAACGCAGATGGTTGAGCAGGTATCTCCAGCATCCCAGTACAGGCACCTCTACCTTGATCACTGAACATATTAAAGGCTGCTGGGTCGAGGACAATCATAGAGGAGAAAAATTTGTTTACAGATGGAGTGGTGCATAGGTACCCGGAAGTGTTGAACACCATCAAGTTTCATAAGTTTGAGATACATACCGGGCCCTGAGATGCATACATACCTTTTTGGGTCTAAGAGTTTTATCCTGAATATGGGAAGTTGGTACCAAAAGGGAAGAAAAATGCCAGCTCATTCACACCGGTTGATCATGTTATGGTGCAGGGTAAGAAGGTGAAATGTAGCAGCACCGAAATTAATGAGGTGCTATGGTGTACGATGAAAGTGATCCATTATTTGGTGAATCAAATACAAAAGAAGACCCTTTATGACTTGAAGGGGTGGTTGGCTCGTTTTATCTCCGACCTCACACGGTCATGTATTGGGCCAAGAGTTCAGATAGAGAAGAAGGAATTGAATGAGGATGCTCAGTATTGGTTTGGATTTATTAGCAGAAACTTGATACCTTCACAGAATGAGTCCATACTCTAGCATCCTGAGGCAGCCTTGTTGGGATGCATCATAGACAGGGATAGGCTGAATCTCAAGTTGATTATTAAGTAGGAGATAGCCATGAGGGCCAAGAAGAGTCACACCTCACTTACTTTCACATTGTTGATCACAAAGCTATATCGGTGTGCCCGAGTGCCATTTGTGGAGAAGACGGATACGAAAGTGACTCCCACTTCCTCTACTAACATTCAAAGGATCAAGGCTGAGTACACTGGAGACGAGGCTGAGAGGAGGAGAGCTTCATCGGTGGACACTTCCCCGGTTGTTGATGTGGAGATGCTAGAGACATACACAACCTCTCCCACTCAGGCCGGCGAGCCTTCAGGTACTCCTACCAATTCTACTACTAATCTTTATTCGTCTACTATTGCTACTACCTCTACTACTGCTGCCTTAGCTCCTATGCAGGCTATGTTAAGAGAGCACTGTGATAGAAATATTTGGAGGTTCTAGTTTTTTTACTTGATCAATCGCCATATCGTAGCTCTTTTTCTATATGGATTTGGATACTTCTTCCTATGGTAGCATGAAAGAGTAATTGCAGCACTATAATAGAAATATTTGGAAGTCCTAGACCGAGACAAGGTAGTGTATATGGACTTCTTGAGTCTCCTATGGATCTCTCTAGTTGTGTGGCACATTAAACCAGATAAGGGTATCCATATAGGTCCTACCTAGCTTCTAGGGGGTAGGGTTAGATGTAAATACTTGATTGTGTGGAACTTGGTTCTGATGGCTAAACATTTTTATTGCATTATCTGCATTCATATGCATTGCCTATCACGAGTATAATAGATTGTTGTTTTCACCCACCAATCCTATAGGGAATCGGTTGGCTTATGTTTGTTGTTTGTACCTTGTGGGCTTATGGGGTAAGTGAGGATACTGCTTGACTACTTGTGTATATTGTGTTGCATTGGTCGTTACTTACATGGTTGGGCTTGTTCCTATTCTTTATGCTCTTTACTCGGTTGTTCCTATATTGATCTTGTTTGGGTGGTTATACTGAGTAGCGAGATTTACCATCACATTTCACTTTGATAGTGGCCCCTGAAACAAGTCTTTTGGTCTTGATTAGGTTATAGGGCTAGTGCCTCAAGGTACTCTTGTCTCAGCCTCTTGTTCATTGTATTCTATTTCTTTTTTTTCCATTCATCTTAAACTGTATAATAGCTCTTCATTAGTTGTGTGTATCGTACTTTCTTCAGATAATTGTTGTCTATACTAGCATTGTCTTTTGAGCTTAGTACGCCTATGGCTATTAATTATGTCTTGTTGTACTCTTACTACACTTCTGCATCCTACATATCATAGTAAACGTTCACATCATAGATTTGGATTTTTTGTGGAGCAAGTTTAGGGATTTAGATATTTGGGTGAGCTCCTATTGATCTGAGCTTCCGATCTCCATCTATTTTGGATACGACTAGTCTTAATGCTGCATTCAGAGACAGTCTGTATATATTTGTATTTGCAAAGCCATGTAATCCTATTTAATTAGAAGCACAACTACTGACTGATGCTAGATTTTGGGATTGTTTTTTATTTATATCTATCTATTTCACCTTCTTCTTGTTGTCATTGTTCACTGCATCCCTTATTTTATCTTCCGCATGATAGCCCGTTACTTGTGCTTTCTAGCTATGGGGTTAGGCTTCCCTACAGCCTACAGGTTGGGTATAGTAGGTTTAATTATGACCTGAGAAATCCAATCGTGAAAGTCTTCTATGATGTACTTACCTATTTCAGCAAATATGTTGTTGCAAGAAACTTCTGGCACCTTCAAAGAAACAACCTTTTAGATTGTGGTTTAGAAAAATATATCTATCTTACTGTCCAAACCTAAAGCCAAATCATTCTTAAAACATGTATAATGGATACATTGAAATTCTAACTAATGACAAAGAAAAAAAAAGCAGCTAACTTACGTAGTTGTAGATGCTGTTGTAAGGAAAGTTGAGCTCTCATCTGAGGACGATTTAATGTATTTTCTATAAATGCATCTGCAGGCTTCTGATTAAATTTCTCTTCAAAAATTTCTAGATCCTCACTGTGATAAATAGTTTCTTATTTATTGGAAGTTCCATTTGCTTCACATCATCAGAAGCACATTCTCTCTATTAAAAATATGCAGTCCATAGCCAAAAAATATGAGGTGAGTAAAATGAAAGCACTCAAAAGTGCACTAAAGAATCTACTAATTATATACTTTACAACATATGCAAGCATACAACTAAAGGACGAAAAAACTCATTAATCTTTACAACCATTACTGTGTATAAAATCATCAAGACATTCTCTTCATCGACAAATACACCTTTCAATAAAAAAAATGAACAACCCACCCACATACCGTGAACAAATGGAACACATAATAATTTTGAAAATCTAAAGCTCTAAAAGAATTGGTCTAGGTTCGAAAAATAAATAAAATATGTTGTTATTTTGTTTAGATAATCTAGCCCAAAAAATGGGTTATTTTTAATTCATATTCCACCAATTACAAATAGAAGAAATACTAAAAAATTGACACAAGTTACTTCAAGTTCTTGATTCGATAGAGAAATAAATAGGGAAAGTCAATTTATACATAGAACATTCGAGAAAAAGCAAGAAAATGCATATTTACTGCACATGTGCAACATATGGATAATAATGTATAAATTTGTATAAACTCGTGTATTGAATGTTAAAGTAAGACTTTAAGAATCCAGTTTTAATTTCAACAATGTTTAATTTAACTTAATGAAAATTAGAGAATTTTTCACAAGTTTTTCTTAGATTCTAAGGAAGAAATTCAAATTTATAGGTGAAAATCCTTTTTAGTTTTTCTTGTTCGAAATTGCAATTTGAACCAAAATCGGAATTGGGATTATCTTTATCTCTTCTTTTGAATTTCAAGTAGTAAAAAAGAAGAAGTTATATTGAGTAATTTCAAGTGCTTATAGTTCTGAAATTTTGTGGGGTGTTACAAGTTAGGAGTGTTAGGAAAGTGTAACACCCCGTAGCCTAAAGAGGAAATCTTGGTAGAATTGTTAGAAGTTTCAGGGTCACCCACGAGGGCCAACCATGCCCCGTAGGTGTGTCTCGTGGGTAGAGCACCAAGAACACTGTCTAGGACAGTGAACCACGCCAGGACCGACGTCCCGTTGATGGGTCGACAGTCCGTGGTTTGGTTCCATAGGTCCAAACCCCCAAATGCCAAACTCTCTAAACTCAACTACGATTGAACAGGACGGACCGTAGGTCAATCCACGGGCCATCGGTCGTGGTCTTGTGGGTAGAGTCTGGACAATTATTTTAAGGATATAAGGGTCTTTTCCGATTTTAATTAAACTGAAGTGGTGTCGTATCGACTAAGCCTAGACCTCCTATATAAGGATTGGAGACAACTAAACTTACTCAATTCCCAAAAGAAAACACAAAATTCCTCCCAAATATTCTCTATCTAGAAGGTGGAAGAAGAAGAAGGAGATTGAAGGTAACTCAAGATCAAGTCTTCCAATCCTCCAGAATTATTTGGGCATTGTGACTAAGGTATGATACATTTTCATCCATGGGATCCTTCCACCCATGGAGTCCCTTGAATTACCCAATTGTGAAGTCTAAATCCCCAATTTTAGTAAAGGTTTCTTCCAATATTGTGGGTTGTAATAAATGTTGATCCAAATACTTGGATCATCATTATTTATGATTGAATTGATAGAATTGCATGTATTTAGGATGAAATTATATGTACCCATTCTTATCCTATTATTTGAGGGTCGAATTGATATGTTGGGTTGATGCCATGAGAGGGAAACTCCATGGGCTAGATATCTTCTTATAGGATTGATAATTAATGACTAGAATTTCTTTATATTGAAGCATATATGATGACTATGATGTTAATTGTTTGAAAGTAAAGCATTGATGATGATCATGAGATGTAGTGCTTTGAGGGTAAAGCCTAGACTATTAATTGTTGAATGGTAATGATATGATGTGGAAGGGATACTTCCCCTAATGAATTTCTAAGCGTGATTGAATGAATGTGAAAGGCTTATACTCACATAAATGATTCTAGGTTTAAATGATTGCTCACCTAAAATGAATCTAGACTAAAATGTTTAATGAATGATGAGGCTAGAGGCTACTACCCTTGACTTCCTTATTGAAGGATATGCGGTGATTTCCCATACTCCTTAGAAGTGAAGAACAGTTGATTCGCCATGTTCTTATTATGATTGATGGAAATGATGTGGAGGCGAGTACCCGTGTCATATGATGTGATTGTGGAGGTGAGTACCCATAATCTTAATGTAAGTAAGGCAAGTGGCGAATAACCATTAGACTTTATAAGCTAGGCATATAGGCGAACACCCATGTCTTTGAAAGTAAGTATGATTGATGTGATTACATTATGCAGTTCATTGGCTTGGAGTTTTTCTAGATATGACTTCCATGGTGTGAGCTTGACTAGAGGCGGATGACCTAAGTCTTTGCTAAGAATAAGTGAGGTTACATAAGGGAGTATTCCTCGTTCATTATGATGTTTATTATGACTTGATGATGCTTATGCCTTATGTCTTATAATGTCTAATGCTTATGTTTATGTTGTTTATGCAAGCTATCATATTTAGTATATTTTTGTAGTAACGCATACTCTTGCCTACATTCTTATCAAATGTAGGGTCCGACGTTCCCTATTCACACACTTTTGGCTAGGTTCTTAGTTGATTGAGAAGTGAACCTTTGGTGAGTCCTCATTGTGTTCGAGGATTGGATCACCAAGATTTACTTCTTATGTTAGATGGTTTTAGACAATGTTGTTAGACTTCCGCTAATTTTATGAAAGACTTTGATTGTATTGAAAAATTTTAAATTTATGCACCTTTTCTATTACTTTAAGTTATGATATGCTAAGTGGCTTGTATAAGGCCTCTCGGGGTCTTATACGCCTCGTTACGTCTAGTGGGTACCCCTGGGTGGTTACAAACTTGGTAATCAGAGCACAAGGTATCGAATGGTTCTAGGATGTCTCAAACCACGTTTACTAGAGTCTTCTTCATAAGTGTGAAATGTGCCACATTTATAAATGAGATGCCATGAGAAGCTTAGGAAACTTCACTTCTTCACCTCTCTAAGTCGTGCCTTGAGACTTAGAGCCTGATGCCCTACCTTTCTGATCCTGTTGAAACCTGGGGGATAGAGCACTAGCTGATGAAAGTGTTAGGGCTGTAGACCTTTGCAGAAACTGTGAATGATTCCCACCACCCGACTTTTGCCGTGAGTATTCATAATTTCCTTTTCTGGCCTTTTTGTTATCCTTAGCCATTTCCCTAACCTTATCTCTGTCAACCTGTTGAGCATGATTCATTAGTCTGGATATATCCATATGTATTAGAAGCACATTATTCCTGCACTCGGTCTTCACCAGATCGGACACCCCAAACAAAAACATATTCATTTGTGCCCTTGGATCAGCAACCATGTGTGGAGCATACCTTGAGGGTTGCGTAAAATTTTAGCCCATACTCTTGAACGGAAATTGAACCCTGCTTTTAGTTCATAAACTCTTGCACCTTAGCTTCCACAACTCCCTAGGCAAGAACTTATCCAGAAATGCACTAGTAAAACAATCCCAAGTCGCAGGAGCTGCATCTGAACCCATGTTTTCTTTTAACTGGCTGAACAAGATGTGAGCCATATCCTTAAAAGTTTGTAGAGTTCAAGCTCTACCATATCATTTCTGGTCACTTGCATCACCTCTAGGATCTTCTTAATTTCATCTATGAAGCTCTATCGGTCCTCACCAACCTTTGACCCTAGAAATTATGGTTGATTCATACGAATAAAGTCTCAAACCCTAGCTGCAGTTGATCCACCATTTGTGTTTGCAGGAAATGAGGCTTGGTGATTGTTCTGATTGGCTAAACTCTGAGCCAAGAGTTGGACCACGTTCCAAAATTCTGCAATTGTAACCTCACGGCTCGGCACTGGAGGAACTGCATTAGCATTCTGTGTGTTAGTTCTACGAGGAGGCATGATCTGCAATGCATAACGACGGTTCCAAACAGAGAATTGAATCATATCTCATGCACGATAAGAGTACGAAAGGAAGTGATGTTTTTCTTAAACCACTTCGTAGCCTACCCATTATAGATGTGCCGCTCTTTACACCCATGAACGGGAATTTACTTAGTGCAGCTTTTAGACATCCTAGGACTAATGAACTTAAGGCTTTGATACCAAATTTGTCACGCCCCGAGGCTACCTTCTTGACGTAACACGGGACCTAGGATCACGAGTGACCCCAAGCTAACCCTGGATCTTGCATATAAAGAACATACTGAAAATAGCTAATTAAAATGAACTAAGTAGAAGCTAAATCAACTAAATTTGAAGACGAACAAGCCCAACTAGTCTAAATAATAATATAACATAACATAAGGGTTTAATTAAAGAATAAAATAACAACTTAACAACTCAAGTTTAATCTACTACTATGTTTGAAAAGCCTCTACTGAATTGAGTTGCTGAGACATGCCAATGCTCAATCTAACAAAAACTTAAAATAAGAAATAATAACTAAAATGAAAGCATGTTTATTGTCCTTCAAATATTAGGACTCACCACTGATGTTGTGGAATACGGATCGAGAATCGATCTATGCGTGATCTCGATGCTGAGTACATGAACCTACATCATGAAATGATGTAGTGCAAAGTATGAGTCAGTACTTGGAATGTACTAAGCACGAAGGATATAGATATGCTAGGCTAAACAAAATATATAAGCTGAACAATGCATAAGTGAACAATGATATAATCTGAACAAGGATATAGATATTGAAGTACAACTAAATACTAATATGAATGCAATGACCAAGTACTAATCATGAAGATAACATGTTGAATTGTATACTGAAGTAACTACTCAAAACCTGGTGATTACACTAAAAGTCTAATTGTGGGAGCTACTGTTAACCAACATAAACCACATGAGATAAATGTGGAGTCTTATTTATACGCCTCATCGAGAGAACGCAATATACCTTGCGAGGGGCATAGAGGCATTACTGTGGAATGGTCACTAAATCTGATACGCAACAAAAGGGACTTATAATCCTATGCGGGTACGTAGTTCTGAGACTTAGAGGGTACGCTGAACCCTAGTCCAACCCGGTGCTAAGTATACTCCCAGCTGAATACATATGAAGCAAAAATGCACTGAATACTGAATAGCTCAAAATACTCACATGCAACATTTATATACTTAGAATGTGACATTCAAAATTTTGAGCATAATTTTCTTTTTAACTGACGTAGCAAGTATACTTCATTAACTAATAGAATTTGCAAAAACATGGGTTTTGAGTTTTATACAAGGAATTATTCAACGTTTTCCAAGAAAATATTTTATTTATACTATGGATTCTATACCAGCTGAAATCACAATAAATTCCCAATATTTACAAACCCAAGGTCTAAACAAGCTATGTAGAATGAAGGGGCTAACTGAATTCTAGGGACCTAGTGGATGAAAGGAACCTACTAGTAAAATCCCACATACCTAGGGACGTAATCTACAAAGAAATCCTTTGGATTTCAATGATGAAACATGAAGAACACCGTTGCTTGTTCTAGAAAGATACTAGCGCCTTTTTCATTTCCTATCATTCTAATTTGGATGATTTTTAGAGAATGAGGGTTATGGGTATGTTTTACTAGGTTATTAGGCTTAGAGTGACTAAAATGTCATACTTTGGGCATGAAAGACGTAATTCAAGTGCCCCAATGCATAGGGAAAGGACAAAATGACCATGACATAATAGCTGACAAAGGACATTGATGAGTCTGAGATTTGGACTCATGTAGGGCTTTATTTGGATAGATTTTGTGTCCTCAAATGCTTGTTTTGTTCCAATAAGTGATGTAAAATCCTTGATTTCCAGGTATTTGGATTGAGGAACAACGCATGGACACTAACTTGCAAAACGGAACAAAGTGACCGGAAAGAGAGAATAAATGAACACCTAGGGATCACCGAGTCCCTTTGGCGACTCACCGAATGGCCATTACTTCACCTAAAGTTCCAATGTGCCAAGCCCTGAAGGAGAAAATCAAGTTGGCGAGAGAAAGGAGCAGTTGGCATGTCGCCGAGTGGTTCCGTGATGCAGTGTTGGATCGCCCAAAGTCACAGAACTTGAGGATGTTGAAGGTTAAAGCAAAAATGTGATGGAACTGACCAAAGTGCAGATCGCCGACCTGTTCGGCGAGCTCGACTTACTACACCGAATGGCCTTCTGCAGCATATTTTTGGCGACTATAAAACATTTTTGAACATTGAGTTTAGGATCTTTTGATCATAAGTTCTATTATATTTTTGTCATAAGTTTTTGAATTCAGATTATTGAGAAAACTTTTCCTTAGCTTTGAAGAATTGAAGTTTTTCATTTTTGAAAAATTTGAAGTGGGTCTTTGAGATTTTTCAGTTTGGAACTTTGTAAAGACGAAATTAATAGTATCTAGTTTATGGAAACATAATTTGGTAACGATTTCTATATTTTTATGATGTCTAGCAAAAATCCCAATTCTTGGGGTCTGATTATGTGATTATGGGCTGATTTCGCTTATGGGTATTGCTAATTGTTAGTTTAAATGTTGTTTAAAAGTGATTTAAATCAGTAATGGTGGTTAAAATTAAAGGATTGTAGTTGCAAATGCAGTTCTACCTTCATGTTTTTGGCTTGCTCGAGAGACAGGTTTTAAAACCAAGATTACGGAATGGTAGTTTGTGGGTATTGGGTTGTCATGGGTTCAGCTCGAGAGAGTGAATCCTAAACCCTTTTTCACACATTCAGTTTGAGAGAGTGAATAGACTAAAGTGAAGGTTGTTCTTATTTACATGTTTGTTGGTGTTCGAGAGAAACCGACTTGATTCGGGGTAAATTGTTCGAGGGAAAGGTTACCCCCTCTGAAGTGTAGATTATTCACTGATTTACAACTATTTACTAATAGTTGCAATCACCCATTTTTCTACCTTAGTCTATAATCCAATCACATCCAAAGAACCGGTCTCATTATTGTCATCTTCGTGTTATATAATGTTGATGTAGCTGATAGTTAAAACCAAAACCCCCTTATTTGATACTCGTAGTACCCCATAATTTGATTTATGTTTTTATTCGTAAATATCTATTCCTATGGCTAATTAGAACATATTCATACTTCACTCTTGAATCTTAAACACGTACTACTCCCTGTGGGATTCGACCCTAACTCATTTAGTTAGGTTATTATACTGACTAACGATCGTAGACGCTTAGAACTGGATTAAGTGTCGTTGATTACGTTAATCAAAATGGCGCCGCTGCCGGGGAGTGGTGTTGGTTAAGTTTCTTTAGTTAAGTTGAATTTTGTTCTTTTAATCATAGTTCAATTTATTTACCTTTCGTTTTGGTTTTTATGTTGCTTGTTTAGAGCAGAATAATGTAGCTTGTATTATAGCAACGGTGACCAAATAGACCACTTTCCTTTCAGAGTATTGATTCTTAGGGATACCATCCTTTGTTTCAGGAAAATGGGGGGGTGAGTTAATCCATGAGTTGTGGCTGACAATTAAGTAACTATTGTTGCAGTGCCCGACTCATGGAATCTCAGATAACATGCTATTAGACTGCTTCTATAGAGGTCTTGGTCCGTAAAGCAGAGGAGTGGCTGACAAAATTTCTCCGGAGGGTCTCACACGACTACCCTATGCAATAGCAGCCCAACTCCTTGATTACATGGCCAAGACCAAGAAAGAGTCTGAGATGGACTAGGTCTTGGCCACACTAATGACTCAGCTGCATCTAGTGGCCAAAAAGATCATGGAATTGGAAGCACCGGACAAAAAGAAAGACCGGTACATTCACCCTCACGAGCGTATAAAGCCCAAAGTATACGAGGGAGGAAAAATATAAAAGATACTCTCACTCATTTTTCACAAAGTCGAATAACATGACAAAGTGTTAAATGATATAAAAGATAATGTCTCACAGCTGAATTAGATGACTGCTTCCCATTCCATATTTATTCAGCTGTTGGAGAGCCAAATGGTTCATGTATTGTCTCGTCTTTACCCAACAAATCAAGATTGAGTAGGGAAGTCATGTCACGATGTTAACTAAGGCGCTTCTTTGGAGGCAACCCAAGTGTTTATCGCTTTATTTTTGTTTTAGAAATAATCGTGTGTTGATTATTTAGGTTAAAGTGTAGAATGTTCTTCAAAAATGCAGGTTGGCGAGCTAAAAGTCCTGTAGGTGACTCGGTGAAGAGGTCGGCGATCCCGACATGGACCACCGTTGGACTCAAAGAATTTTGCAATTGTAGTCTATAAAACTCGGCGAGCCCAGGAGCATATTGGCGAGCCCAGGATCACGATTTTATCCACCGTTTGGACCCCACATTAACTGGAGGTCCTATAAAACTTGGTGAGATAAGTGTCCACTCGGCGAGTAAAACTTATGTCGCCGAATGGGCGAGAACGAGATGATTTTTAAAGGCCAATAGTTCAAAATTTCAATTTTTTTAACATTCCCTCACTTTTCAACTTTCCAAACTCACACCTGCACTATATTTTCCTATTTTCTTGTTTTTTTATCTCGTATTAGTCGTCATTTGTGTGTTCGGAGTTGGATTCTTTGCCGCCTAGCTTTTCAACTTGATTATTCGACTTTTCAAGTTTGTTTTTCGAACCCCGTATCTCTATTTATCGATTTTTCTCATTTACAAGTGGTTTTATCTTAGTGAAGTGTTCTGCGACTATCTGAACTGTAACTGTGCTTGTGTGTGCTTGTTTTAATTTAAATATCATGCCTAAATTACTTTTTCATTGATTTCCAAAAGTTAGCATGCCGTAAAATTGATCCAAATTGTTGGGTGTTGCTTTCTTGTTGTTGGGAGTAGTCGGGTAAAGTTTAAGCAACCCGCATTTGTGCCAAATAACGTAATTTACCCAATGATGTAGCGGTTGACGTCATTCTTAATGGTAAAAGTCATCAAATGGCCAAATTTGGCCAAACATGGAGAAATCTGAGTATCCTGGGGGCATGGGTGTAATGGGTCTAGGCCTAATTGAATGGGTGCATGTTTTGATTTTTTTTGGGGGCTGCAGGATTTAATTTGGAAGATGGGGCATCTACCCCATTCTACCGATCGTCGTGCTGCCACACTTGGGTCCTCAATTCCGGGCATGATTCACAGAGCCCTCGCTGATAATATGACCCCTTTTAGTGCTACCATTGATTCCCTTACGGCTAGGATAGCGGTGTGCGAGTTTGGCGTAGGGGCCACTGCGGAGGTGACGGCTCTAAAGGTCTCTATTGCTGCACTAAGGAAAGATGTGGACCTGCTTAAGTCCACTGACATATCTTTGATTTTCGGGATGGTGGAGATCCCAGATATGCCAGTTGAGCCAGATATACCTCCGGCTACGACCGGAGATGATATTCGAGCTGAGGAGGCACCTGATCCCGAGTCTGAGGCTAAGACGAATGAGGAGATGCTTAAGGTTGCTGAGGAGTCTTTTTACGAGGGACTTACAGGGACAGAGGAGGCCATTGTAGATGCAGTTGTGTAGACATCTATGGCAGACACACCTTTGGCAGCCCCTAGTGGACCTACTACTGTTGATGTGATTCCAGGCACTAATGCCCAAGATCAGAGTCTTGCACCAGGCATTGTTGTCCCTACAGATGGAGCGAGTGTGTAGACAGGATCCCTCTTTACCTCCCTCACTGTCTTTATTTATTGTATTTTGGATATTTTCTTGCATTTGAGGTCAAATTGCTTTTGTTTTGTGGTGGGATGAGGTAGTTCCATACCTACATCTTGTGTTGATGATATTTTTTGTTTATATTTTGTTTTGACACTATTGTTGTGGATGGTTGAGCTTGTGGCTCCATATTTTGAATGCAAATGATTTTTTGACCCTTTTTGAAAATTTTGTGCCACGTCTAGATTGTGTTTGAATGTGGTTATTCTTGTGCAAATTTGAGTATCGGTCTTGTTCAATACTGATGACTTGAATAGTGCTCTAAGTCGAACAAACATGAATGTGCAGCTACGATAAGGCCAAATGAAGTTGCATAGACAATATGTGAACTTTATGCATCTCATTGTGACTAGCCAGTTATCGAATGAGTCTCTTCTGATGATCATTATACACTAGCGAAAGTGTGGAGTATCGTTTGATATTCGGTGCCAATGCCTTGTATAATGAGCTTACCGTGAACCATGTGTGATGACACGTAGAATTTGCCCCGGTTGTGCGATTGACCAAGTGATGTGAGCTCTTGAAATGATCTTAGACAATAATTTTAAAGAGTGAAACAATTTGACATTATACCTTTTTGTGGCCTACGTTGTTAGTGTGTGATCTTTGTTTCAGCACCCTTTGAGCCTTACCCTTTTCTTGGAAGAAGCTTGATGCAATTGTGACCTTTCTTTATCCCTTCACCCTTAATCCTCATGAGATGTGATTGGTTTGAATATCCAACTTAGGCCAAAAGCCTAAGTTGGGTGTGTGGTGAAAAGAGAAGGTAAATCAAGAAGTTCAAAGAAGTCCCACTTGATCCATGATTGTGAAAAAGATGGAACCCCTCCATACAAAAAAAAAAAAAGGAACGAAAAAGAAAAAAATGAATTCTTTTGAAACAAAGTGTGAAAGCACAAAAGAAATGGGGTGACTTCTGAGCATAAATGAGAATGAAGATTAGAAGGAAAGGAAGTGTTGTTCAAACCCCATTTCATGATGATAGCATCCACTGAGCCTAAATGACCATACATTTACACTCAGCCCCGTTATAAGCCTTGAAAAGACCTTTTTGATCTTCAGTGAGCTGAAACAAGTGTTGGTTTGAAAAGAAGTGCAAACATATTGGTGAAGTCATGCATGTGTTCATCTTTGTGAATGTGAGTGTTGATTGTGATTCCGGAGCTATAAATTGTTGAACCATTGTGTTTGAATATGGAGTCATTCTTTGTGTGAGGGCATTTGAGTAACTTTGTTGAGCTTGAACTTACATTTGAAGCAAGTATGGTGAACTTGAGAATCTTTGATGATGGTGAGTTACAACTTGAATCTTTGAGTGAACAATTGATCTTTCCAGGAGTAAGTTTATTCTTTTTGTGTTCATTCATGATTGAGTCTTGTGTAGCACTATTTGAGACATCCTTTTTGAACTGCTGAACTTGAGTTTTACTTGAGGACAAGAAAATGTTTAAGTTGGGGTGTTGATGAGTCCGATATTTGGACTCATTTAGGGCTTTATTTAGATAGATTTTGTGTCCTCAAATGCTTGTTTTGTGCCAATAAGTGATGTAAAATCCTTCATTTCCAGTTATTTGGATTGAGGAACAACGCTTGGACACTAATTTGCAAAACGGAACGAAGTGAGCTGAAAGAGAGAAGAAATGAAGGCCTGGTGATAGCCGAGTCCATTTCGTGAGTCGCCGAATGTCTATTACCTCACCTATTGTTCCAGTGAGCCAAGCCCTGAAGAAGAAAATCAAGTTGGCAAGAGAAAAGAGCAGTCGGCGTGTCATCGAGTGGTTCCGCAATGCAGTGTTGGATCGCCCAAAGTTACAGAACTTGAGGATGTTGAAGGTCAAAGCAAAAAGGCAATGGAACTAACGAAAGGGACGATTGCCGACTTGTTCGGCGAACCCAACTTACTGTGCCGAATAGCCCTTCACAGCATATTTTTGGCGACTATAAATACATTTTTGAACATTAAGTTTAGGAGATTTTGATCATAAGTTCTATTATATTTTTGGAATCAGTTTTTGAACTCAGAGTATTGAGACAACTTTTCCTTACCTTTCAAGAATTTAAGCTTTCCATTTTTGTGAAATTGGAAGTGGGTCTTTGAGAGTCTTCCATTTGGACCTTTTTAAAGACGAAATTAATTGTACCTAGTTGATGGAAACACAATTTGGTAATGATTTCTATCTTTTTATGATGTCTAGCTAAAACTCCAATTCTTGGGGTGTTATTATGTAATTATGGGCTGATTTAGCTTATGGGTATTGCTAATTAATAGTTTAAATGTTGTTTAAAAGTGATTTAAATCAGTAATGGTTGTTAAAATTAAAGGATTGTAGTTGCAAATGCAGTTCTACCTTCGTATTTTTGGCTTGCTCGAGAGACATGTTTTAAAACCAAGATTACTGAATGGTAGTCTCTGGGTATTGGGTTCTCATGGGTTCAGCTCGAGAGAGTGAATCCTAAACCCTTTTCCACACATTCAGCTCGAGAGAGTGAATGGACTAAAGCGTAGG
>NW_006239009.1:613016-667236 GCF_000226075.1 Solanum tuberosum | reverse complement strand
AGTGAATCCTAAACCCTTTTCCACACATTCAGTTCGAGAGAGTGAATAGACGATAGTGAAGGTTGTTCTTAGTTGCATGTTTGTTGGTGTTCGAGAGAAACCGACTTGATTCGGGGTAAATTGTTCGAGAGAAAGTTTACCCCCTCTAATGTCTAGCTTATTCACTGATTTACAACTATTTACTAACAGTTGCAACCACCCATTTGTCTACCTTAGCCTATCATCTAATCTCATCCCAAGAACATGTCTCATTATTGTCATCTTCATGGTATTTAGTGTTGTTGTAGCTGATAGTTAAAACCAAAACCCCCTTATTTGACACTCGTGTCACCCCCTTAATTTGCATTATGTTTTTATTCGTAAATGTGTATTCCTATGGCTTATTAGAACATATTCATTATTTACTCTTGAATCTTAAACACGTACCACTCCCTGTGTGATTCGACCCCAACTCATTTAGTCGGGTTATTATACTGAATTAAATGTCGTTGATAACGTTAATCAAACATCTACTACGGGGATGATGGGCCATCGTTTGAAATACTGCTCGTTGACTGTGGTCGTGGTTGATGGTCTGCCCGACATGGCATCACTAAAATGAGCATAACTTTTCTCTTCGAGCTTAGAGTTTAGAAAACTGTGGTATTCGAAAGAGGATTCAATTATCTTTGATTTGATAGGTCATGTGCCACCTAATTCATTTTGTGCTAAAATATATGACCGTTTGAAGTTGAACGAACAACCATTTTCCTCTAAATAGCTCCTGACCCTCACCTATGGTCAGACCTACTGTCTGTAGGTCTAACCACGGACCGTACTGGTCAGCCGTGGGTGGGATCAAAGATGGTCAAATTTCAAACATCAATGACGGGGCCCACCTACACTCTATGGGTTCATCAACGGACGGTGGACCACGACCGTAGGTCTCATCTTTTGATCTTGAAATTCCCCAAAGTTTTGCATTGAACCACGGAGCCCCAGCTACGGTCCGTGGTCTGACACACGCTCTGTGGGAAAGGGTTGTGGGTTTAGGCCCCATTTGAGGGGCTGCATACCAGCACCCACTAGTGTGCAACACACCCCGTAGACCCACCCACAGTCTGTGGGTCGTGGTCTCGTGGGTATGGGCTACTTGGTGTTTAATTGTTTTAAGTTGTGGGTTTGGGGAAGGTTCTAAAGTTAGTTAGTTAATAAATAGGGTCGGTTTATTATTAATTAGGCCACCTATATATACCTTATAGACCCTTAAGTAAATGGTTTTCAAATCATTATTTTAGATTCACCTAAGAACCTAAATTCTCTCTGTAGAGGTAAAGAAGAAGAAGAAGAAGAAGAAGAAGAACAGAAGGAATCTAGGGCATATTTCTTCCATTAATGCAAGCTTGGTGAGGGCTTAGAATTAAAGTATGTTAGCTTATTCATCTATGGGTTCTTCCACCCATAGAGTTCCCTAGATTTCCCCCAATTGTGAAGAAAACCCCCAATCTAGCTAGGGTTTCTTCTTACATTATGGGTAGTGTTGAAGTATGATTCCAATCAAATAGATAATACTTAATTATAATTGATTTAGTATTGAATTATTATATTATGATGAATTTATGTTATTTCCATGATTAACCCTAGCCTAATTGATGAATTTGGTATTATGTGGGTTTATGCCCTGAAAGGTGAACTTGATGATTCTTAGGTGATTTTCTGGAATTAGTGCAATGAGTAGTAATTGATTAAAAATACAAACATATATACATGAATTGAATTAGAATAATGTGTATATGATGGATCTTGACTAGTAAAGTTAAAGTTGAACCTTTATGATGAATTATAACTAGAATCACCTAAAAATGAAGAATGTGATTAGAATGCCTTGAAATCTAGGTATGAATGATGATAGTAAGAAGTAAAGCTTTAAGTGTAAGGCTTGTAGGAATGAATGTTGATCGTTAGGGGTTTGAGAGTAAAACCAATTTGATGAACTAGGCATATTAAGGCCTTGAGAGTGAAGTGTATATGAGAATAGAAGCTTAATGGATAGAGTTGTGGTGGAAGACCTTTACCCACCAAATCTACCTAATGAATGCTTGAATGTATAAAGTGATAGAATTACTTGAGTCATGATGATATCCATGTCTAATGTAGAATTCTAGATATGGTATTATGCATGAATATGATATGACATGAAAGGTTCTTTCACATAGAGTGATTCTAGGTTAAAAGTCTATTCTCACCTAAAATGAATCTAAGTCCTAGGACGGTGAGATATGATGAGTCTTGTGGTAATTCCCCTAAAATATCTTTACATGATAGGAATGTGAGGTGAGTTCCCTTACTCCTAATTAGTTAAACAAGAGGTGATTACCCATGTCATGATATGGCGAGTGTGAAGTGACTACCTTTTATGTAAGTATGACTCCCAAGGCAAGTGGAGATTACCCATTAGCCTTTAGGATGATTATGAAGGTGATTACCTATGATCCTTATGTGATGATGTGGAGGCGAATACCTATATCACATTAAAATATATATGGAGACGAATACCTATATCACATTAAATTACATATGGAGCAGAATATCTATATCACATTAAAATGGATATGGAGGCAAATACCTATATTCCACAAATAATGAACATGGAGGCGAATACCTTTGATTCATTAGTAGGTATGACTAGAGGTGAATACCCTTGTCTTTACAATTCCATGATATGTGTGGCTTAAGGTGACTCCCCTTGTCCTTCATGATGAACTAAACATGTGTGCCTTGAGGTGACTCCCCCTTGCATTTATGAATATGAGCATGACTAGTTTGGATTGTGGCTTTGTAGGCCCCTCCAATACATGCATGACTAGTGGTGATTCCCCTTGGCTTTATGATGTTAAGATATGATTAACATGAATGATGAACCTAAAGTGTCTAGCTTAGCATGGGTAGGAATATATAGTCGTGTTCATCCATGGAACAAGCTTTCCTTAAGGTAACTCAAGATGTGATTCTCTTATATGATGTATTCTTAGATAGGATTGTTCTATAGTTAGCTTCCTTGTTATTTTATGATTGACTTAAGGTGAGAGATTCCCTTTGTTGTGAAGTAAGCAAAAGACTGAGAAAAAATGAATGGTAAGTATGAATATGGTGACTTCAAGGTTATGCTTAGTGTGAATGGTATTATGGGATGCCTTTCATGCATTACACAAGTATGCTTTGAGGTTACTTAGAAGTATACTTCTCTTGTTCTATGAAAGCCTAGGTCTTGACTATGCATATAGAATATGATTAAGATGAACAAAAAATGATGCTTAACTTGACTGGTATTATGGGATGCTATTCATGCATTGCACAAGTATGCCTTGAGGTTACTTGAGAGTAGTCATGTTATGGTACAAATGACTAAGAGTTGAATAATGCTTATATGATGTGATGGTTATCGTGACCAACGACACTGACCTACGTTATTAGTGTCTACGATCGTCGATAATATAGTAACCCAACCAAGGTTTGGGCTCGTGTCCCAAGGGAGCGGTTTTGAAAATTAATAACCAATTAGAATTTCATTCAAGTTAGTTGTAGATAAAGACATTTCCGATAAAAGACAATGTAAATTAAAGGGGGTGACACAAAAGTGTCAAATATCAAAAAGGGGTTTTGTAACAAGTATTAAAATAGCAAAATAAACAAGAAAATCAAGTATGGGGAAAGGTTCTTGGGATGTGATTGCAATACAAGTTGAGATAAATTGTTGGGTACATGCTCACGATTGGAAATTTGCAAAATAATAGTGATTCGGCTAAGCTTTAAATGGAAATAAGTTCCCTCTGGGGCAATTTACCCCGTTTCAAATGCGTTCCTCTCGGACACCCATTTGCCGCATGAAGACCATCCTACGCCTTACCCGACTCACTCTCTCGAGCTGAGTGTTAGGATATGGGACTAGGGGTCACCCTCTCGAGCTGAACCTCATGTCGATCCACTCCTTAGGCCTTTAGTCTAGTGGTTTTGGTTTCGCGACTTCCCTCTCGGGCAAGCTGAAAACACATGGGTGGCTTTGTATTTGCAACTACAAACCCTTTAGATAAACCACAACAACTAGGTGAAATCACCATTAATATACATCTAACCTATCAGCAAGCAAGACCCAACAAGAATATCACCCCATATTTGCTAAATCACACCCCAAGAATGGGGTTTTTAGCCACAAATCAAGATATAAGAAATTATACCTAACATGATAACGAAATCAACTGGGTATAAGAAATTAAACCTTGAATTAAGCAAAGGAAGATGAATAGAGAAGACCCACTTTCAACTTGAGGAAGAAGAACTCCTCTCTTCAAGACTCCACAAAACCCTCTCCAAATTTGAGAGAAAAATATCAGCTAAAGTTGTTCTAAAGTGAAAATAATAATAATAATTGTTCCACACTTCTTTTTAAGACTACAATTCTAAATTGTATTTATAGTTTTCACAGATTGTGCTGCGGAGGATTGTTCGGCGAGATTAGTCGAGATCGCTAATGAACTCGGCGATCCACCCTTTGGTCAACTAATCGCCTTCAGTGTCTTGCCTTTAGCATCCTCGCATTCTGGATCATTGGGCGGTACAGCTCTGCTTCGCGAAACTTAACGGTGACTCATCGACTACTCTTTTCCTCGCCTTTTGATCCACTTCCTTCAAGGCTTCGCGTACTGGAACGAAGGGAGGTTCAGGTCGTTTCGGCAACTCGCCAAGTTAAACTCGGCGATTCGCAGGATTCCATTTCTTGTTCTTTTCAGCCCTATTTGCTCCGTTTTGCGGCTAAGTGTCCATGCTTCCATTAAAACATCAAATACCTGAAACTTCAGCATTTTAATCAGGTATTGAGATAAAACAAGCATTCAAGGACACTATTTCCATTAAAATAAAGCCCTAAATGAGTCCAATTTGTGGACTCATCATGGTGCTTATGTTGGAGACTTTGCTTATGATTATGATGTTGTCACTCATGCTTAAAATTGATGGTTCATGATGTATTTCATATGATTATGTCTTATGTTGACTAACCCTTCTGATATGCTCTTATGATATTATGCTAGCTAACATATTTAGTACATTTTGTACTAACACATACTTTTCCTACATTCTAATCAAATGTAGGGTTTCAGAGATTTGAGTTAGACACTTGAGGCTAGGTTTCTAAGGAGCAAAGGAGTAAAGATTTGGTGAGTCCTCATAGCATCAAGGACAAAATCCAGTATTTCCCTTTATGTCTTTTTATATTCATGTTGAGACTACTGTATGGGCTATGTCCCAAGAGTTTTATTCTAATGTTTTATTCGATGGTTTGAGACAAAAGTGTAGTAAAGATTTCCGCTTGCTTTTATAAAAGACTTCAATTGTATGGATAAAAGTTTTTAAAATTTCCGTACATTTCTATTATCTTATGTTATGATATGCTAAGGGATTTTATGAGACTCCTTCGGGGTAAAGTGCACCATGTTACATTTAGGGTGTACCCATGTGTCATGACAAACTTGGTAATCAAAGTGGAAGGTTTTGAATGGTTCAAGGATTATCTCAAACCACGTCTAGTATAGTCTTACTCCTAAATGTAAAGCGTGCCACATTTATGAATAGGAGGCTATTGGATGTTTAGGAAACATGACTTCTTCATTCTCTAAGTCGTGCCATAGAGTTTAAATCTATAAGGTCTCTCTCATACTCCTTATCCAATGGTATTTAGGATATGACTACTCGAAGGGCTCATGCTACAAGGAGTGATGGAGAAAAGGTTGGTTGTGATGCCAATTATGCCTATGTGACTATATAGACTTTGATGTTGTCTTTAGTATGAATGGGTTGTATTATGGTTATGTGCATTTGATGGTGGAACCCGACTTAGTCATAATGAGTTTTGAAGTATGTTGATAGATTTAATGAATAGGGTGTTTAAGCCTAGATGGGTTGACTGAATAGACTCCTCTAAGAAAAGTAGAAGTTTAATTCACCTTGGTATAAAATCATCTTGTGTGATGGATATGAATGTTTAGTGATAACTTGCCCCGACCTTAGAGTTGAAAGAAATGATGCTTAGAAGAGTTCGTACAGGCTTACTCCCAAGGGGGAGATGATGTGCTTAGATAGCAAGGTCGTTGAGTGTTCTTGATGTCCATGATTTAGTATAACTTGAAATTCTCACTTTGAGAGGTGCAGTGAGTTTAGGAAGTTTAGTCCCTATTTTGTAGGGTTATTCGAGATCTTAAGTGGTGTTGATAAGGATGCTTGTGAGCTAGAGTGCTTAATTACAACCTCTCTAATTTAGAAATACCGATAGGGATCTTAGACTGGCAAGTTATGAAATAGAAAAATGAGGAAGTTGTTCCCATGAAAATATTAAGGAGTGATCTTTTAGTAAGGGTTTAGTTGGGGGTGCTACCTGGGAGGCCTAGGGTCAATGAGAAGTCCCGACATCCTAATCCTTTTTCCTTGTATTCTTCCTTTAGCATTTAAGATCTTGAGATGATAAGTTCCTCTTGATTTGCTTTTATATGAAGCCATGTGTGATTTGTATGTTTCCATGATTTTCTTAAGTGGTGCATGTTCATGAAAGCTTATGATTTAAAAGAAAAATGAGTTTGCATGATTATTTCCTCATGTTGTGGTGCATTAAGTATGAGTTTCCTATTTTGACTTCATGAGATGAACTAATGAGCATGCCTTAGTTTGGAGTTGAAAGATTCCTCCTTGAATAAATGCTTTTTGAGAATAAACTGCATTTAGGTTGCATCAGTTTGTGTTGAGCATGTTTTAGTTAGGAGATGTTAGTTCCTCCTTGAAAATGAGTAGATATAGAATTTCATGCATTTTGGGTTGTTAGAAGTAGTTCCCACTCCCTTGTGTTGCATCGAATATGTTTAGTATGGAATTGAAGTTTTCCTTCCTTGTTCATGTTCATTTAGGTGAGTTGCATGCATGATTGGCTTCTAGTCTAGAGTCATTTCCTTCAGATGTGTTTAGAATCATCATTCGAGGACGAATGATCCCAAGGAGGAGATATTGTAACACCCGAAAAACTAGTAGTTGAAACTAGAGCCTTACAAACAAGTTTTACAGTTTGATGTGAGGGATAAAATCATAAAATTACTTCCCGAACATAGAATGAGGGATTTAGGGGTTAAACATCAAGATACGACTCCTAAAGGACCAACCAAAAGGGTCCTTGAGTAGGACCCCAAAGCAGCCTCTAAAACTGCCCAAAAATGTCCACCTACGGTTGGGACTCACGCCCCGTAGGTGGACTCACACCCCGTGGGAAAGGGTCGTGGTTCAAGGCCCCATTTGAGGGGAAGCAGACCAGAACCCACAAGTGCGCAGCATGCCCCGTAGACCCACCCACGGTCCATGGGTCATTGTCTCGGGGGTAGGGACTGCTTGGTGTTTAATTGTTGTAAGTTGGGGGTTTGGGGAAGGTTCTAGAGTTAGTTATTTTTTAAGTAGGGTTAGTTAATTATTAATTAGGCCACCTATATATAACTAATAGACCCTTAATTAGATGGTTTCCAAATCAATATTTTAGATTCACCAAAGAACCCAAATTCTCTCAAGAAATTCTCTCTCTAGAAGTAAAGAAGAAGAAAAGAAGGACACTAGGGAAGATTTTTCCCATTGATGAAATCTTGGTGAGGTATGTTAGATTATTCATCTATGGGTTCTTCCACCCATAGATCCCCCTAGATTTCCCCCGATTGTGAAGAAAAACCCCAATCTAGCTAGGGTTTCTTCCTACATTGTCGGTATTGTTGAAGTATGATTCCAATCAAGTGGATGATACTTAATTATGATTGATTTATTATTGAATTGTGATATTAAGATGAATTTATGTGATTTTCATGATTAACCCTAGCCTAATTGATGAATTTGGTATTATGTGGGTTTATGCCATGAAAGGTGAACTTGATGCTTCTTAGGTGATCCTCTAGAATTAGTGCTATGAGTAGTAATTGATTAAGGATACAAACAAATAAAAATTAATAGAATTAGAAAAATGTGAATATGATGGATCTTAACTAGTAAAGTTGAATTTGAACCTTTACGATGAATTATGACTAAAATCACCTAATAATGAAGAATGTGATTAGAATGCCTTGAATCTCGGTATGAATGATGATAGTAAGACGTAAATCTTTGAGTGTAAGGCTTGTAGGCATGAATGTTGATCATTAGGGTTTTGAGAGTAAAACCAATTTGATGAACTAGGCATGTTAAGGATTAGAATGTGAAGTCTATATGAGAATAGAAGCATAATGGATAGAGTTATGGTGGAAGACCTTTACCTACCTAATCTACCTGATGAATGCTTGAATGTATAAAGTGATAGAATCACTTGAGTCATGATGATATCCATATCAAATGTTGAATTCTAGATCTGGTATTATGCATGCATATGATATGACATGAAAGATTCTGTCACACATAATTATTCTAGATTGAACGTCTATTCTCACCTAAAATAAATCTAAGTCCTAGGACTATGAGATATGATGAGGCTTGTGGTGATTCCCCTAAAAGACCTTTACATTATAGGAATGTGAGGTGAGTTCCCTTACTCCTAATTAGTTAAACATGAGGAGATTACCCATGTCATGATACGGGGAGTGTGAGGTGACTACCCTATATGTAAGTATGACTCCCAAGGTAAGAAGTGATTACCCATTAGCCTTTAGGTTAATCATGGAGGTGATTACCTATGATCCTTATGTGATGATGTGGTGGCAAATACATATATCACATTAAAATATATATGGAGGTGAATACCTATATCACATTAAAATAGATATGGAGGTGAATACCTATATCACATTAAAATAGATATGGAGGTGAATACCTATATCACATTAAAATAGATATGGAGGTGAATACCTATATCACATTAAAATAGATATGGAGGTGAATACCTATATCACATTAAAATAGATATGGAGGTGAATACCTATATCACATTAAAATAGATATGGAGGTGAATACCTATATCACATTAAAATAGATATGGAGGTGAATACCTATATCACATTAAAATAGATATGGAGGTGAATACCTATATCACATTAAAATAGATATGGAGGTGAATACCTATATCACATTAAAATAGATATGGAGGTGAATACCTATATCACATTAAAATAGATATGGAGGTGAATACCTATATCACATTAAAATAGATATGGAGGTGAATACCTATATCACATTAAAATAGATATGGAGGTGAATACCTATATCACATTAAAATAGATATGGAGGTGAATACCTATATCACATTAAAATAGATATGGAGGTGAATACCTATATCACATTAAAATAGATATGGAGGTGAATACCTATATCACATTAAAATAGATATGGAGGTGAATACCTATATCACATTAAAATAGATATGGAGGTGAATACCTATATCACATTAAAATAGATATGGAGGTGAATACCTATATCACATTAAAATAGATATGGAGGTGAATACCTATATCACATTAAAATAGATATGGAGGTGAATACCTATATCACATTAAAATAGATATGGAGGTGAATACCTATATCACATTAAAATAGATATGGAGGTGAATACCTATATCACATTAAAATAGATATGGAGGTGAATACCTATATCACATTAAAATAGATATGGAGGTGAATACCTATATCACATTAAAATGAATATGGAGGCAAATACCTATATCCCAGTAATAATGAACATGGAGACGAATACCTATGATTCATTAGTAGGTATGACAAGATGTTAATACCCTTGTATTTATGATTCCATGATATGTGTTGCTTGAGGTGACTCCCCTTGTCCTTTATGATGAACTAAACATGTATTCCGTGAGGTGAAACCCCCTTGCATTTATGAATATGAGCATGACTAGTTTGGATTGTAGCTTTATAGGCCCCTCCAATACATGCATGACTAGTGGTGATTCCCCTTGTCTGTACGATGTAAATAGATGATAAACATGAATGATGAACCTAAAGTGTCTATCTTAGCATGGGTAGGATTATGGGGTCTTGTTCATGCATGGCAAAATCTTTCCTTAAGGTGACTCATGAAGTGTTTCTCTTATATGATGTATGCTTTGATAGGATTGTGCTATAGTTGCCTTCCTTGTTATGTTATGATTGACTAAAGGTGATAGATTCCCTTGGTTTTTAAAATAAGTAAAAGAATGACACCAAATGAATGGTAAGTATGAATATGGGGACTTCAAGGTTATGCTTAGTGTGTATGGTATTATGGGATGCCTTTCATGAATTGCACATGTATGCTTTGAGGTTACTTATAAGTATAGTGCTCTTGTTATATGAAATCCTAGGTCTTGACTATGCATATTGACTATGATTAAGATGAAGAAAAAAGGATGCTTAGCTTGAATGGTTTATGGGATGCTATTCATGCATTCCACAAGCATTCCTTGAGATACTTGAGAGTAGTCCTATTATGGTAGAAATGACTAAGAGTTGAATAATGCTTATATGATGCTTATGTTGGAGACTTTGCTTATTATTATGATGTTGTCTCTCATGCTTATAATTGATGGTTCATGAAGTATTTCATATGATTATGTCTTATGTTGACTAACCCTTATGATATGCTCTTATGATATTATTCTAGTTAACATATTTAGTACATTTTGTACTAACACATACTTTTCCTACATTCTAACCAAATGTAGGGTTTCGGAGATTTTATTTCCAAACTTGAGGCTAGGATTCGAAGGAGCAAATGAGTGAACATTTGGTGAGTCCTCATACCTTCGAGGACAAAAGCAAGTATTTCCCTTCATGTCTTTTTATATTCATGTTGAGACTATAGTATGGGCTATGTCCCAAGTTTTGTAATCTAAAGTTATATTAGATGGTTTGAGACAAAAGTGTAGTAAGGATTTTCGCTTGCTTTTATGAAAGACTTCGATTGTATGGATAAAAGTTTTTAAAATTTCCATACTTTTGTACTATCTTATGTTATAATATGCTAAGGGCTTGTATGAGACCCCTTCGGGGTCAAGTACGCCATGTTACATCTAGGCTATACCCTTGGGTCGTGAGACCGGGGGCATGTCCTAGCAACTCAACTCAATTAGAGGCTTTTCAAATATAGTAGTACATTATGACTTGGGGTCAATGTTAAATATTTTGGGGTTGTTTTCCACCAGATATTCAGATATACTTTTTGTTGGAGTCCTTCAGATTTGACTCATTTATCAGCTATTCTTCCACTTATATTATATATATTCAGCATGCTTGATATATGCCACACTAAGGATTAGTTTCAGGTAACTCGTAATCCTATGTCCCATGTTACATCTACAGGGTAGCCTCGGGGCGTGACACAAAGGTAGTTGGACAATGGGTTTTGGTGGAGAAAGTGTAGAAAGGATGGAGAAGAAGGTAGACTAGTGGTAACTCTATGGGTTTTTTGTTAGCAACTAGGGTTAATGGATTGTTTCAACGGTCATATATTTATACATAAAATTTACAGTATGGGCCAGTTTTGGTAACATTTAAAAATATCGGTCAATTTATATAGCATTGGTGTTTCAATTGTATTTACTAGAGATTAATTCAAAAATGTACCTAGTGTAGTTTCAAATCAATAGATTTACAGAATGAGCAAATTATAGAATAAATAAAAGGGAGAATACATGTGATATATGAAAGATAATTTAAAACATGTGTTGCAAATTCTATATGGGTAATTTCATTTTTCCCTCACTTATTTGTACCTTGGTGACACCTTTGACAATTCAAATAAGAGAAAATGGTCTAGAACCCCCCCAACCTATATCCGAAATCTCAACTACACACTTCAACTTTACGAATGTCCTATTACCCACCTGAACTTTATATTTATCTATTTTATACACACCTAAGTGCTGACCTCAACACATAAACCAAATAATTAGGCCTGCGTGATTCCACGCGCTGGGTCCCTCACCTCTTCAACTCCCATTTCTTGTTTTTTCCACCATTTCCCTCCTAAAACGTAAAAGAACAAAAAAAAATCCTCTTTTATCATTTTCAATCCTTCTCCATTAGCAATGCCCTCTGTTAACTAAGAGCTTAGGTTGACAGTTCCACCGAAATGGCCATAGCGCAGCCGGCGACGGTCATACGACCTTCAGACCAATGCAAAAATACACCCATGGAGGAGACGGATCTTCTCCAACAAGAATCACCTTCAAATTCCAACCACAACTCCTGTTCATCTTTCGGAGGGAGTGATTCAGATCGTTCCAATTAGGTTTGATTCATCCATACAAAGCTTATTCAAGTTTCCACTTGCCATTTTTGATGAATTTCGAGAAAATTCAAAATTAAAATTAGAGACCTAAATAAGAAATTAGAGCATATTACAAATCCTAAATTCAAGATTTGAAGTAGAAATGAACATTAACAACTAAACCCTACTTAATTTTGAGAGGAAATTGTGATTTTTTTTATATAAGGAACAAGGGTTAATGGTGGGGAAAAAGAAATAATGGTTTATTTAGAAGTGGGGAAGATGACCATTGGAGAAGGAGGAATTTTTCGTCAAAATTAACGTTTTAACGCGCCTAGAGGAAGTGAGAACACCTACCATGACAGGTCAGCACTTAGGTGTGTATAAAATAGATAAATATAAAGTTCAGGTGGGTAATAGGACATTCGTAAAGTTGGAGTGTGTAGTTGAGATTTCGAGTATAGGTTGGGGGGGTTTTAGACCATTTTCTCTTTTTATATTTTTAAGTAAATCTCGAAAATGAGTAATTAATTAAAAAAATAAGAATAATATGAAAAACATATAAAATTAACGCAAAAAATTCACAAATAAATATATTAACCATAAATTCTATAATTTCATAAATTTTAATTTTTAAAAAAATAATTACAATGCGTGCAACACAATACTTTCACCACTCAGCGGTTGCCAAGTAAGCAACATGTTGCTCAGAGGCAACATGAACAATAGTATTACAACCCAATGAAATTGTCAACCTATCAGAACACTCCTAACCAACACTACAATTACTTGTTCCCCTACACCTTCATGCTCAACCTCTAAGATGTGCCAACAATTTTTGTCATCAATACAAGAAACATCTTAAACAACATAAAAAAAAACTACTAATAAACTATGGAAACATCCTTATCATTCTTGGTGCTCTTTCCCTAGACATAGCTAAAGCAATCACAAACTGAATTGCCAAATTCCTCGTCCATTTTTCGAAACTGATGGCCAGAACTATCTACAACATTGCACCTATCCGCTATTTACTTCCTGAAGAACCACACATTGGTCTATGCTAATTCAATCAACAATATCAATGCTTCTTGAATTGTAGCTTCTTGACCAATGTTCAATAACTCGGTCAATATATTCATCATAAATGTCAACAAGTCCTAAAAAATTTCCCAATTATTTGGTCTCGAAAAATACCCAAAAACCTCAAAATAGTACTCAATGTTGCTATTCAAACATCCATGTTTGAGGAATTACTAATCGTTGGCAAGAACACTAAATGAAATACATTAACAAACCAAATAGATATTTGACCTTCATACTGTGCTAATCGCGCCAACGAAAAAAAAAAATACTTGTAAATTCATTGAATCAAAAGAAACACAATTGAAGATAAATGGTAACAAAGACTAACCATTAACCATGAGAATCGAGAAAGCTACTTTCCAAATAGTGTCACGTAACTCCTTGATAATAGATTTTTATTCTTTATGTTGGATATAGGTTTGGATCATACCTGTGATGCTTGATTCGTTTGCCTAAATACCAAACAGACGAATCTCCCTAAGCCAGACATTTATTCAGTAGGATGGAGGACATATAACTTAATTCATTTGTGGGGGTTTGTGCTAATGAGACTAAGGAGTTTAAGAGCTGGGATTGTATGTCCTCTGCAGAAAACATTAAATGGTTAATCAGGGTGTGATAGTCCTAGACAAATAATTGCAGCCAATTAGTCATGATGAAGTTGAGTGGACTTGGAAGCCGTTGATTAAGAAGAGTAAAGAGAACAGAGATTTATAAACTGAAAATTAGAAAATTATGGTGCAATTTTTTTAGAAATGGTGGTAGGGGATTCATTTTTTCCATGATTTAAAGGTTGAATTTATACGAGGAACAAGTATGAGAAAATGATAAATTAGTAGCTTTCACTCTTTTAAATTTTTCAAAAATTTAATTTTTTTTGTTCATCATGTATTTTACTAAACTTATGTCAACTTTGCTGATTAGAGAAAATATATTTTTGTTTCACTATTTTCGTGTTTGATAATGAATCGGTTGCGAGAAGAAAAATAAAACAAAACGGATGAGAGCTTGAGAGATAAATATAACAAGGCATAGTGTTGCATCACTGGTTGGTTCGATTTATTGAAGCTAGAAGCTACTCGCTGGAGCTATGAAGAAGATAAAGGCATGTATTGGGCCACATGACATTCATGAGGACGAACATACCAAAGAGAGAGAGAGAGAGACTTCAACATCTAAACACCATGTTTTGGATTAAAAGCAAAAAGAACTTTCCTCCTTTAGGTTTCGAAGATTATTATTTCATTGATCTGATACTTTTTTTACTGATCTGACACAACTTTATCTTTTATTCTTAGAAGGAGGGAATTCAAAAAAATTCTGCATGAGTGTGGAGAATTTGTTGGCCTTCTTTTAATCGGACTATATATATATATATATATATATAAAGTAAGATTTCACATGCACGCCTACAAAGCTTTTCTTTTACCAAGTGGGGCAATTCTATTAATTGAATTTTATGAGATAACATTTTACACTAGTGTTAACGTTCTATCCTCGGTATTTATCTGTACCCTTTATTTTTAGCATCTAACACTAGCATGATGAGATAAAATTTAACACTAGCATAAAATGAAGTGACTGATTTTGTATACTGAGGTAATTATTTAATATACAACGTGCTAAACTAATTTCAAAGTATTTCCTTTTTTCATTTAATCAAGAAAGTATTATCTTCTTTCATGTAGAAGACAACACAAGGGTAAATATTTTTTTTGAAAAGAAGTAAAAACCTTCACAAAATTCTAAAAGGGTGTTTCTCAACATAACAGAAGTGCACAACCAAAACAACTCGTGAACTATATACTTAGCGAGAGACTTTTCCCATAGTCCCCAAAACTTGTGACCTAAGCTTTCTTTCAAGAGTCTCAATCAATTAAATGACAAATTTTCTTTTCATTCTTAGTTTACAGAGAAGAAAAAAAAAGCCAGCATCTTAGTGGTTGGGAAATAATAGAGTGAGCTAAACTGCATATGAAGATCTAAGCATACACCCCTGCAAAATATCTTCTTTAATTTTTCAAGTAACAAGAAAAATATTGACAAATATTTATGCCTTAATATATTACAAAAAATATTCAATATGACACTCTAGGACATTCAACTTATACGGACTTAGCACCATTCCAATTATGGAAGAAAAAGTTCAAATAGCTCTTTTCAAGGAGCTTCTAATAAAGCTATTGTACATTAGAAGCAAGAAGCCTGAAACACCCCATCAGAAATTAGAATTGTGGGTACATGCTATCATGGTTTTGTAACACAACATATCTAAAAAGGGACACATAACAGCTTTCCAAGTGTTGCAGCAGCCAAATCACGCCGGCCACCAATGGCCCGTGGAGTAGACTAGGGACCGTAGTAGTGGTCCATGGTTAGAGCCCCATAATTTCAACCTTCTCACCAGGATCGACGGTCCACCAGGACGGCCCGTGGTTCAGACCACGGCCCGTCGACTGGCCCATCTGTGGGTCACTCAGAAAGTGTCCAAGTATGGACCACGGCCAGACCTAGGGACCTTAGGTTGTTCCACGCCCCGTGGTCCAGCGGCCGTAGGTATAGGCCAAAATCGCTGAATCTACTCACGGATGTGCTGGACGGACCGTAAGTCCACCCACGATCCATCGATGGAGGTGTTGTGGGTCCAGGCAAAAAGTCTTTGACCACCAACCATGTTTAACTAGGACAGACCTAGGTCTATCCACAATCTATTGACTAGGTCCGTAGGTTGGCAGGTCGGTGGCAGTTGTCAATTTCCCTTAGGGGCAATTGGGTCTTCTCCTAATTAATTAGTTCCTTCACTATGTCATTTTGCCTGTATTTAGAACCCCTATTTAAGCCTTTTTACCCCCAAATTAACTCCATTTAATTCATTCTTCCTAAATCCCAAAATAAAACAAAAACCTCCTCTCAAATATTCTGTCTTTAAAATATGAAGAAGAAAAAAAAGATTCAGCTAGGTTTGAAGCTAAGGATCCAAATTCTCCATTGAATACTAGTAATTGGAGTCAAGGTATAGTAGCTTTAATCCATGGGTCCCTTTCACCCGTGGAGTCCCCAATTTTTTCTACTTCAAATAGTAGAATTCTCCAATTAGCTAGGGTTTTCTTCAAACACCATGGGTTCTTTTGATTATTGATCTTAATCGTTTAATTATGTCTAAATATGCATGGATGGATGATTTACAATGCTTTTATAATGTTTCCCTATGAACCCATGCAAACCCCCAAGTTTTCCAAATTGTGATCTCTTAGTTGTTGATTATGAAACAGGAGTTTTATGATCAAAAGCATGAAGACATAAAATAACATGAATTTATGATAAAATTCATTTCTAATGTTATAATTCTAGATTTTGTGATTGAAAGTAGCTTTGAACCTTGAAAGGGCAAAGTATGAGTTTATGTATGATCCTATGAACCTATGTAAATGTTATAAGGGTGCTTTGAGAATAAAGTGCCAATGTTGTTGTTGTTATGATTTTGAAAGGTTATTCACATAAAACACTTACAACCACGAAGTAAAAGATTTTCTCATATAGAAAGGATTCTTAGGTTGAAAGGTTATTCTCACCTAATTGAATCAATGAATAAGAGCTATTCTAATGAACTAACATGGATTGGAAAGATGATATGACTTTCCATGGATAATGAGAATAGGAAAGAAAATACAATTCCATGGGAATTATGCTTAGCACCGAGTGGATGTTGACATTGAGATGGGAGCTCTCCCGTTAGTAGAGTCCGGTTTTCTAGAAGAAGTCTCATGACATGGAATCTCTCTCGTTAGTAGAGGTCGGGTTTCTAGTAGCAATCTCCTTATTCTTTAAACTGTGTGGCCTCATAGGCTGATTAGCTAGTTAATCCACTTAAGTTAGATGTTCATGGTTCTACCCTAGTCAAGTAGAACAATCCTTTATTGTGTGCGAGACATCGTGTGATCATGTTTTGGCTCACATGGTCTCTATGTCGGTTAAGGCTAATTCTCCCACAACAAGATGATTAATGAACTAAGGTTATTTAAAGAAGTATCTTATATGTGTTCAAAGGCTTAAAGATGATTTAACTTGCATTGACCATGATAATTTGACTTATGTTTTCTTGCCCTCTTTTCTCATGTTTTATTGGTCAAATTGCATGTCATGAAATGTAATGTCGTTCTTAGCATGTTTTAAATGTTTTTATGCATAGTTATCATACTTGGTGCAGTTTTGTACTAACACATATTCTTGCCTACATTTTCCCCAAATGTAGGGTCCGACAAGCAGGGTTTCCATTCTAGTGGCTGTAACTTGGACATTGATTCTTGAGGATGATCCTCAAGAGTTTATCAATGAGGTCTATAAGGTACTTGCTATCATGGGAGTGACTCCGGAAGAGAAGGCAGAATTGGCCACTTACCAATTGAAAGGTGTTGCTCAAGTTTGGTACAATCAATGGAAGAAGGCTAGACCGGTGGGAACGGGTCCTACTGAGTGGGAAATGTTCAAATCCGCTTTTCTTGATAGATTATTTCCCCTTGCAATAAGGGAATACAAGGTGTTACAGTTCATTAACCTTCATCAAGGTAGCATGAGTGTGAGGTAATATGCTCTATTGTTCACTCAAATGTTCAAATATGCTCCAACAATGGTTGCAGATTCAAGAGCTAGAATGAGTAAATCTGTATCGGGTGTGTCTGAAATGGTGGTCAAAGAGTGTCGTATCACTATGCTCATTGGTGATATGGATATTTCTCGTCTCATGGTGCATGCACAACAAATTGAAAAAGAGAAACTCAAAGAGAAGTCTAGAGAGGTGAAAAGGGCTAAGGCAAGTAATGGTAAATTATCACATATTATATCTAATGGGCATGGTCGTCCTATGTTTCGTCAAGGGTTTTCCGGTCGAGGTTCCTATAATGTTCCACCTAAGGTTAACAAGGATAGGGTGTCTAATCCTATACCTCAAGGAGGTAGTGGAGGTGGCTCTTCTTTGGCTAGGTCTACTTGTGCCAAATGTGTGAAGAAACATGATGGTAAGGGCCTAGCCGGCACCGATGGATGTTTTAGTTGCGAGAAGAGTGGACACAAAATGAGAGATTGCCCCATGCTTGCGGCTAAAGGGAGAGAGGGTTAGCAAGCTCCTCCTAGCGGTTCAAATTTCAATGCTCCAAAGCAAAACCGCTTCTATGCTCTACAAATTTGAGGTGACCAAGAGAGTTCCCCGGATGAAATGACCGGTACATTAGAAGTTTTTCAATATAATATATATGCCTTGCTAGATCCCGGTGCTAATTCGTCCTTTGTAACTCCCTATGTGTCTATGAAGTTTGATGTGCTCCCCGATATATTGTTAGAACCCTTTTTTGTCTCTACTCTTGTTCGCGATTCTTTGGTGGCTAAGAATCATTTTTAGAAAGTGTCTCGTTTACTTACCCTATAGAGTTACTCTTGTAGACTTGGTATAACTTGACATGTTAGGCTTTGATGTCATTCTTCGGATGGATTAGTTGCATTCTTGCTATGCTTCCATAGATTGTAGGACTCGAGTGGTCAGATTTCAGCATCGAAATGAGCCTATCCTTGACTGGAAGGGGGAAAATTCTATGCCCAAGGGACAATTTGTCTCTTGTCTAAAAGCTATAAAGAATATCTAGAAAGGTTGCCTATATCATTTAGTTAGGGTGAGGGATACAAATTCTAAAACCCCTACTCTTGAGTCGGTCCCCGTAGTTAATGAGTTTCCAGAAGTTTACTCCGATGATTTACTCGGTATTCCTCCTGAGCGGCAAAATAGACTTCGGTATTAAGCTTCTCCCAGATACGCAACCTATCTCTATTCCTCCTTATAGAATGGCTCTGGCGAAACTTAAGGAGTTGAAAGATCAATTAAAGGATTTGTTGGATAAGGGCTTCATCCGACCGAGTATCTCCCCATGGGGTGCTCTGGTGTTTTTGTTAGGAAGAAAGATGGTTCACTTCGTATGTGCATTGATTATGGGCAACATAATAAAGTGACCATTAAGAACAAATACCCTCTCACAAGAATAGTCGATTATTTTATCAACTTCAAGGAGAAAGTTATTTCTCCAATATCGATCTTCGTTTTGATTATCACCAGTTGAGGGTGAAGGATAATGAAATTGCGAATATGGATTTTCGAACTCGTTATGGTCATTATGAGTTTGTGGTAATGTCGTTTGGGTTGACTAATGTTCCGGCGACATTTATAGATTTGATAAATAGGGTTTTTAGACAATACCTTGATATGTTTGTTATTGTGTTTATTGATGACATTTTCATCTATTCAAGCAGTGAGAATGAGCATAATGATCATTTGAGAATTTTGTTGCAGGTTTTTAAGGACCAACAACTTTTTGCGAAGTTTAGCAAGTGTGAATTTTGGCTAAGGTTTGTAGCTTTTATGGGGCATATTGTGTCAATTAAGTGTATTGAGGTAGATCCTATCAAGATGGATGCAGTCAAGAGTTGACCTAGACCTCTAACTCCTTCCGATATTAGAATCTTTTTGGGTTTGGCCGGTTACTCTAGAAGGTTTGTTAAGGGGTTTTCCTCTATTGCTTCTCATTTGACGGCATCAACTCAAAAGAAGGCTAATTTTTTATGGTCGGAAGCTTGTGAGAAAAGTTTCCAACAGTTGAAGGATAGACTTATGTTTGCTCCGGTGTTGACCTTACCGGAAGGTATGGATGGATTTGTGGTGTATTATGTTGCCTATAGAGTTGGGTTGGGATGTGTGCTTATGCAAGATGGTAAAGTCATTGTTTATGCTTCGAGGCAACTTAAGATCCATGAGTAGAATTATACTACCCATGAACTTGAGTTAGCGGCGATCGTTTTTGCCTTAAAGATATGGAGGCATTATTTGTATGGGGTTCATGTTGATGTTTTCACCGATCATAAGAGCTTACACTATGTGTTTAGTCAAAAAGACTTGAATCTTTGCCAAAGAAGGTGGATAGAATTGTTGAAGGATTATGACATGAGTGTCCTTTATCACCCTGGTAAAGCAAATGTGGTAGCGGATGCTCTTAGTCTACAATAAATGGGTAGTGTTGCTCCTATTGAGGGTGAAAAGAAAGAGTTGGTTCGAGATGTTCATATATTGGCTCGATTAGGAATTCATCTAGTGGATTCCACTAAGGGTCGTGCTATGGTCCAAATCCTTTTTTGTGACGGATATGAAGTCTAAGAAAATTCATGATCCAATTTTGGTAGAATTGAAAGAGGCGGTGCTCAAAAAGTCTGTAGAGGCTTTCTCCCAAGGGGGACATAGGGCACTTAGATACCAAGGTCGGTTATGTGTTACGAATGTAGATGACTTGATGGAATTTTTTTTGGTAGAAGCTCATAGTTTTCGGTATTCTTTTCACCCGAGGGCCACCAAGATGTATCGTGATTTATGGGAGATCTATTGGTTAAATGGAATGAAGAAGGATATTGCAGGATTTTTAGCTAAGTGTCCTAATTGTCAACAATTGAAGGTCGAACATCAGAAATCGAGAGGTTTATCACAAGACATTAATATTCCTACTTGGAAGTGGGAAGATTTGAACATAGACTTTATTGTAGGGTTGCCACGTACTCAGCGACAACATGACTCGATATGGGTAGTAGCTAATCAAATGACTAAGTCTGATCATTTCATTCCCGTCAAGATGTTTTAATCGGCGGAAGAGTATGCTAAGTTGTATTTTAGAGAGATGGTAAGCTTACATTGAGCACCCTTGTCTATAATTTCTGATCAAGGTACCCAATTAACTTCCCAATTTTGGAACTCTTTCCAAAAGGGTCTTGGTGCCAAGGTTAAGCTTAGAACAACTTTTCACCCCCAAAAAGATGGGCAAGCGGAGTGCACCATTCAGACTTTCGAAGAAAAGTTGAGGCCATATATGATAGATTTTAAGGGCAATTGGAGTGACCATTTGTCGTTAACCGAGTTTGGATATAATAACAGTTATCACTCGAGTATCGACATGGATCCTTTTGAGGCTCTCTATGGTAGGAGGTGTATATCTCCTATAGGATTGTTTGAGGTGGGTAAAGTCGCTCTTATAGGTCTGGAATTGGTGCATGAGGCCATAGAGAAGATTGGTATTATTCGACGACGAATGGTCCACAGGGGAATATATTTTAACACCCTGTATCGAAAAATGGGCATATAGCATCTTTACAAGTGCTTTAGGAGCTAAACCACACCGGCCACCCACGGCCCGTGGAGTGGACCACAAACCGTATGTGTGGTATGTTGTTGGAGCCCCAAAATTTCAATTTTCTAACAAGAATCGACGGTCTACCAGGATGGCCTATGGGTCAGACCATGGCCCGTCAACTGGGTCCGTCGTTTGGTCACTCAGAAAATGTCCAAGCATGGACCACGGCGGGACCTATAGACCATAGGTCGCTCTACTCCTTGTGGTCCAGTGGCCGTAGGTTAGGGCCAAAATCTTTGAATCTACGAACGGATGTCCAAGCATGGACCAACGATCCGTCGATGGAGGTGTCATGTGTCCAGGAAAAAAGTCTATTACCTTTAACCACAGTTCACCAGGACGGACCGTAGGTCCATCCACGGTCCGTCAACTCGGTCCGTAGGTTGGCAGGTCAACTGTCAGTTTAACTTAGGGGCAATTGGGTCTTTTCCTAATTAAGTAGTTCCTATACTATGTCGTGTTGCCTATTTTTAGAACCCCTATATAAGCCTTTTTACCCCAATCCCATTTAATTCATTCTTCCTAAATCCCAAAAGAAAACCAAAACCTCCTTTCAAATATTCTCAGTCTAGAACATGAAGAAGAAGAAGAAGAAGAAGAAGATTTATCTAGGGTTTAAGGCTAAGGATACAAATTCTCCATTGACAGCTAGTAATTGGAGTCAAGGTATGGTAGATTTCATCCATGGGTTCCTTCCACCCATGGAATCCCAAAATATTATAATTCCCCAATTAGCTAGGGTTTTCTTCAAACAACATGGGTTCTTTTGATTACTGATAATAATGCATTAATTATGTATAAATATGCATGAATGGATGATTTACAATGCTTTTATGATGTTTCCCCTATGTATCTTTCCTTTTCACCATCCCGTTCCTTCCAAGTATCATTACTGTCACGCCATTCCCTATCACGATCTCTCCATCCATCATCTCTACTCCAACCCATATTTCCACCTAACCTTGGATAGTTCGAATGAAATCCTCCTCCTTGATTGGCAACGAAGTTCAGTTCCTCATTGTACAATGCCTCTAATTGTGCTTCTTCTGGGTTCGCTACACCAATACCCACAACATTTAAAATTTTCAACCCGCTAGCCATCATATTTTTTGACAATAAATCTAGTCGGGTCATCCTTTTGGCAATATTTCAGTCTCTCGCTTGATCATTCTCGATCCGCTTTTTCATCATCCTAAGGGAAATTTTGGTATAAGTTAGAATAAAGTGAGGTCATTTTGTATAGGCCTACTACACCTATATAAGTGATTTTAACCCTTTAAACTCACCATTCAAGACATTATTTCAAAAACCACAAAAGAATCCCAAAGTTCATCCTCTCAAATATTTATCTCTAGAACTTGAAGAAGAAGAAAGAGTTGGAGTTAGGGTCAAGATGAAGTCTCCATTCCTCAATCATTTGTGGGTTTTTTAATACAGGTATGATGGCTTATTCATTCATGGAATCTTTTCATCCATGGACCCCCCATGATTTCCACAATTTAGAAGATGAATTCCTTAATTTGAGTTAGGGTTTCTTCCAATATTATGGTTATTATTGAATGTTGATCCAATTGACTGGATTATGATTGTTTATTCTTGAATTGAGTAGATTCAATGATATTAGTGTGAATTTACAACTAGCTATTCCTAACCCATGTCTATAATGATGAAATTGATGTAAATGGATTTTACGCCACGAAAGTGGAAATTGAGGATTTTGAGGTAATCTTCTAGAATTGATGAAATACATTGAAGAATATCTTGAGATATAGGCATATGAGATGATGAGAATGTCTTGAGATCTAGGCATATGTGATGATTATGAGAAATATTGCTTTGAGAGTAAGGCCTGTAATTATGAATGTTAATTTCTAGGGCTTTGAGAATAAAGCTAATATGATGTACAATGAATTTTAAGTCTTGATAGTGAAGCTTATATGTTGATAAATGGTAGAAGGGATTGTTGTGGAAGGAGTTACCCACATTGACATATATTATAAATGTATTAGATTATGCATGTTCTTATAGAGTCTATGTAAATGCTTTAAAAATACTTTGAGAGTGAAATGTTAGTGATTATAATATTGTTGTTGTGTTGATTGAAAGGCTACTCTCATAAACACATAATGAACATGATGTGAAAGGTTTTCTCACATAGAATGATTCTAGGTTCAAAGGCCTTCTCACCTAATTGAATCAAAGGCTAAAGAGCAATCATGGATGGTGATAGTTGCTCACGCATGGTCTAAAGATTTAATTTATTGATGTACCTTGAATTGTTAGGCCAAGGACGCCCTTTCATTAGTAACTAAAAGGACTACAAGATGACATGAGGTTTGAGATGATTCCCAAAGACCTTCATATGTTAAGGATGTGAGGTGAGATCCCATATTCCTATGTTAGTAAACAAGAGATGATAAGCATTAGTTGATTACCCATGTAATGTGATAAGGAGTGTGAGGTGACTTCCCATAATCTGTAACTCCTAAATCAAGGCAAGTTGTTATTACCCATTAGGCTTTATTGTTAATCATGGAGGCGAATACCTATGATCCTTATAAAATGATATGGAGGTGAATACCTATATCATAGGAAGTAGGACATGGAGCCGAATACCTATGATCCTTGTAAAATTATGTGGAGGCAAATACCTATATCATATGATGGTGAGGCATGGAGATGAATACATATGATTCCCAAAAATTGTCATGGAGGCTAATACATATGACTATACAATAAAGGCAAGAGGTGAATACCGATTAGCCTTTCTAATAGGCATAGAGAGTTTAGTCCACATGTCTTGAAAGTAAAGCAAGAGTAATATGAATCATGTCATGATGAATGAAATTTTTGGATTATTTCTCTGATGGCCTTTCATGAGATGTATGACTACAGGTGAATCCCCATGTCTATAAAAGGTAAGTTAAAGATGAGAATGATAGATGATAAATTTGAGTGATGGCCTAAGGTTGCCTACATTGATGAGTAATATTACTGAAAGATTATGCATGTCTTGGCTAACTATGACTTGAGGTTACTTTATGGAGTATTTCTCATGTTATGATGACTTTTGTACATTGACTATTCTTATGACTTATGTTGTTATCTCTTATTCTTATAACATATGTCCTATGTTATGCCTATGTAGATGATTTAGCTAGCCATCATATTTAGTACATGTTTGTACTAACACATACTTTTGCCTACATTCTTATCAAATGTGATCCGACGATATTGACTTTCATCCTCGTCGCTAGGTTCATAGTAGAGCAAGAAGAGAAGCTTTGGTGAGTCCTCATAGCATTCGAGGGCTTGACCACCATGTCCTTATCTCTTTAATTTTATGTTTAGAACTATTTTATGGGCTGCGTCCCAAAGATATTCATGTTTTAGATGGTTTGAGACAAGTGTAATAGACATCCACTTCGTTTTATGAAACTTTGATGTTATGAAAAATGTTTTAAATTTCAGCTCATTTCTATTATCTTATGTTATGATATGCTAATGGGCTTTTATGTGGCCTCTCAGGGCCTTGTACGCCTTTTTACATCAAGGGGGTACCCCTCGGTCGTGAGAAACTTGGTAACTAGAGCACGAGGTTTAGAATGATTCTAGGATGTCTCAAAACCACGTGTAGTAGAGTTTTGTTCAGAAGTGTAAAGCGCGCCACATTTATGAATGAGAGGCTACAAGATGCTTAGGAAACTTCACTTTTTCATTACTCAAAGTCGTGCCATATAGTTTCACTCTATAAGGTCTTTCTCCTAATCCTTACCCAATGGTTTTCAGGATATGGCTACTACAAGGGCTAATGCTAGAAGGAATGAGGAAGGAAATGTGGATCAAGAAGCTCCTCCACAAGCCCCGGTTGACATTATGGCTTGTGACTAATGTGGAGTTAAAGAAGGCTTTGGATGTGTTGGCACACGCCATGACGGCCCAAGCCAATAGAGAGGTGGTTGCCCCCGTGAACCCAAATGTGGTTACGGTGGCGTCAAGAGTGAGAGATTTTATGAGGATGAACTCTCCGAAATTTTATGGCTCCAAAGTTGAGGGTGATCCTCAATAGTTTGTCGATGAGGTCTAGAAAGTACTTGCTATTATGGGAGTGACTCCGGTAGAGACGGAAGAATTGGCCCCTTACAAATTGAAAGGTGTTGCTCAAGTGTGGCACGACCAATGGAAAGAGGCAAGGCCGGTAGGAGCGGGTCTTGTAGAGTGGGAAGTGTTTAAATCCGACGTGATGTCCCGATATCCTCTTTTTTTCCTTCTACTCCTCCTTTAACTTGAGATGATAAGTTCATATTGGTTTGTATTATGTTTTGGAGTAATGTGTGTTTATGTGTTCCTATGATTACCTATGTTGTACATGTTCATGAAAAACCTGTGTTTTGAAAGAAAATGAGTTTATATGATTTTTCCTTGAGTTTTAGTGCATTGAGTATGAGTTTCCTATAGACTTCATGAGATGTATTGATGAACATGTCGTAACTTGGAGTTGACCAAATTCCTCCTTGAAATATGCTTTGAGTATAGAATGCATATCGACTCCATGAGATTATGTTGAGAATGTTTTAGTATGGAGAAGGTAATTCCTCCTTGAACATGAAATTTTTTGAAATTTCATGCATAATGGGTTGTTAGATGTAGTGCCTACCTTCCTAGAGATACATTTAGCATATTTGAGTTTGGAGTGATGTTTCCTCCTTAGTTTTGTGCATTTAGATGGGTTGCATGCATGATAGGTGGCCAGTCTAGAGTCATTTCCTATTAGAGGTGTCTTGATCATCATTTCAGGATGAATGTCCCCAAGGGGGAGATATTGTAACACCCCGTAGTTTAGTCGGGCCAACTAGGGCTAAGTATGAGAGCAACAAACCAAGACAAGAGGGCAAGAGCCAAGGGAAAAGGGCGAAGGGACTAAGGCTTCCCAAGAGTTCCCAAGCACTGCCCCCATCTTCACGATCACCACCACAGCTAGTGGTGGGGACCACAGCCCATGGTCGCTAGGTTGTAGCTCCACATGGGCTGCCCAATGTTGGCTCACCTTTACAAGCCACTTCCCGGTCGGCGGTGAAGACCACGGCCAGTGGTGATGCCTTCATTTATTGGAGGCCAACGCAAGGTGGACTAGCTAGTAGTCCAAGGACCACGAGCAAGACCATGACCAGGGGTGAGGACCAGGGGTGAGGACCACGGCTCGTGGTACCTGCCGTGAGACTTGGGCACTAGGCTTCTTAGTGAAGGCTATTTTGGTAAATTCCAGTTTAAGTTTGAATAAAGTGAGTTCGTTTTTTATAGGCCTACTACACCTATATGAGTGATGTTAACCCTTGAAACTCACCAGTCAAGATATTATTTCCAAAACCCCAAAATAATCCCAAAGCACATCCTCTCAAATATTTCTCTCTGGAACTTGAAGAAGAAAGAGTTGGAGCTAGGGTCAAGATCAAGTCTCCATTCCTCAAGAATTTATGGGATTTGTAATCAAGGTATGATGGCATATTCATCCATGGAATCGTTTCATCCATGGAGCCCCCATGTTTTCCCCAATTTAGAAGAAGAATTTCCCAATCTCAATTAGGGTTTCTTCCAATGTTGTGGGTATTGTTGAATGTTGATCCAATTGAGTGGATTATGATTGTTTATGCTTGAATTGAGTAGATTCAATGATATTAGTGTGAATTTAAAAGTACACATGCCTAGCCCTTGTCTTTAATGACGAAATTGATGAAAATTGGTTTTATACCATGAAAGGAGAAATTGAGGAGTTGAGGTAATCTTCTAGAATTGATGAAATACATTGAAGATCTCTTGATACCTAAGCATATAGACATACACTGAATGTGATTAATGTATGTATGAGGAATCATGATTAGTAATGCTTGAGCTTTGGGCCATATGGTGAAGTATGATTAGAATGTCTTCAGATCTAGGCGTATGTAATGATTATGAGAAGTATTGATTTGAGAGTAAGGCTTGTAGTTCTGAATGTTGATTTCTAGGGGTTTGAGAGTAAAGCTAATATGATGTACTCTGAATGTTGGCTTGAGAGTGAAGATTATATGTTGTTGAATAGTAGATAGGATTGTTGTGGACAAAGATACCCAGATTGACCTATGTTATGAATGTATGAGATTATGCATATTCTTATAAACCCTATGTAAATGCTTTAAGAACACTTTGAGAGTACAGTGTTAGTGATTATGATATTGTTGTTGTGTTGATTGAAAGGCTACTCTCATGAACACATAATGAACATGATGTAAAAGGTTTTCTCACATAGAATGATTCTAGATTGAAAGGCTTTCTAACCTAATTGAATCAAAGGCTAAAGAACCATTATCAATAGATCATGGATCATGATAGTTGCTCACGCATGGTCTAAAGAGTTAAGTTTATAATGTACCTTGAATCGGTAGGCAAATGGCGTCCTTTCATGAGTAACTAAAAGGACTATAATATGGCATGAGGCTTGAGATTATTCCCCAAGACCTTTATATGTGAAGGATGTAAGGTGAGCTTCCATATTCCTAAGTTAGTAAACAACAGATGATAAACATGAGGTGATTACCCATGTCGTGTGATAAGGAGTGTGAGGTGACTACCCTTAATCTATAACTCCTAAAATAAGGCAAGAGGTGATTACCCATCAGCCTTTATTGTTTGTCATGGAGGTGAATACCTACGATCCTTTAAAATGATGTGTAGGCGAATACCTATATCATAGCATGTTCGACATGGAGGCGAATACCTATGATCCTTGTAATGTCAAGGCGAATACCTATATCATATGATGGTGTGGCATGGAGGTGATTACATATGATTCTCTAAAATTGTCATAGAGGCGAATACATATGACTATACAAGTAAGGCAAGAGGTGAATACCCATTAGCCTTTAAAATAGGCACAGAGAGGTGAGTCCCTATGTCTTGAAAGTAAAGCAAGAGTCATGTGAATCTTGTCATGATGAATGAAATGTTTGGATTATTGCTAGAATGGACTTCCATGAGATGTATGGATAGAGGTGAATCCCTATGTCTATAAAAGGTAAGTTAAAGATGAGAATGATAGATGATGATTTTGAGTGATGGCCTAAGGTTGCCTACATTAATGAGTATGATTAGTGAAAGATTATGCATGTCTTAGCTAAGTATGACTTGCGGTTACTTTTTGGAGTATTTCTCATGTTATGATGACTTATGTACATTGACTATATATGCTCATGACTTATGTTGTTAACGCTTATGCTTATAGCCTAGGTCTTATGTTGACTAACGCTTACGTTATTCCTGTGTGGATGATTTATGCTAGCCATCATATTCAGTACATATATGTACTAACACATACTTTTGCCTACATTCTTATCAAATGTAGGACCCGGCGATATTGATTTCCATCCTCGTGGCTAGGTTAATAGTAGAGAAAGAAGAAAAGTTTTGGTGAGTCCTTATAGCATTCGAGTGCTTAACCACCATGTCTTTGTGTCTTTCATTTTATAATTAGAAGTATTGTATGGCTTGTGTCCCAAATATATTCATGGTTTAGATGGTTTGAGACAGGTGTAATAGACTTCCGCTTCGTTTTATGAAACTTTTATGCTATGAAACATATTTAAAATTTCCGCTCATTTCTATTATCTTATGCTATGATATGCTAAGGGGCTTGTGTGAGGCCTCCAGGGTCTTGTGCGCCTTGATACATCTAAGGGGTACACTTATATCTTGACAACTATATACTATAGTAAATAGAATACCATTATGGACAACACTATAACAACTTAACAACAACATCAAGGATCCATAGGTGATTATGGGGGACTTCAACTCTATATTAACACAAGAGGATAGATTTATTGGAAGTCAAGTGCTGGAGGTAGAAACAAGGGATTTCAAAGAGTTCTTGATTGAATGTAATCTATATGAGCTGCAAACAGGAGGAAGGAACTTTAAATGGATATGTATTTAGTAGAATAAATAGAGTCATAGTTTATGCAACATCAATTAATAAGATGCCTATCTACCAGGCCATGGCTATGGATCCTTTATTGTCAAACCTCTCCCCTTTAGGTTTGTTAATGGAGGAACAAAGAGACAAAAAGAGGAGACCTTTAAGGTTCTACAACTGCATTGGGCAACACATAAAATTTAGTATGAGGGTGCAGAAGAGTTGGATAATACAAGTTGGAGGAATGAAAGGAACTTAAAAAGGATGAAAATAGAGATGCAAAAACTAAATAAGGCTGAGTTCATGGGTGTTGCTGGGAGAGCTTAACAACTTAGGAGAGAGCTCATAGAGAAACAAAGTAACATGAGAATAGCGTTAATATCCCAAAGCATGATGGATGAGGAGAAAAAACTAAGGAAGATGCTGGTAAAATGGAATCTAATTGAGGAGAAAATTTACAAGAAAAAGTCAAGGATTCAATGGCTCAAACTAGGAGATGCAAACATAGCATACTTGTTTGCTAGTATGACAGGTAGAAAGGCCCAAAACCAAATACAAATGTTGATAAGTAAGGATGGTACTACTACTAGAGATGCAACTGAGATCACAATGGAAGTTGTGGGGTTTTATAAAAGTCTTCTAGGCCAAAGAACAAGTCACATGCCATCCACAAAACCAGAAGTGTTACAGGCATGTCTAGTACATACAAGAGAGCATCAATTGCCTCTAAACATGACATTCACAGGAGAAGATGTTAAAGAAGCACTTAAAAGCATTGGGGACTCTAAGGAAGCAGCAGAAGATGGATTTTAACTCATATTTTTTCAAACAAGCATGGTCAGTCATAGGTGAGGAGGTAACTACTGCTGTTATAGGTTTTCTTCAAATAGGAGAAATGTACGTTCCTATTAGGAGAACCTCTGTTACTCTAATTCCTAAAGTGGCTCACCCTACCTAAATATACGAATACATGTCCATTTGATCTTGTACTATATTATATAAGCTCATATCAATGATCCTTACACATAGACTGAAAAGTTTGATGGAGTACCTAGTTTATCCAAGTCAGGTTGCTTTTGTTCCTAGAAGAGGTTTGACGGACAATGTGGTTCTTAGCCATTATTTGGTTAAATGGTATGGAAGAAAAGGCATCTCACCAAGATGTATGTTCAAGATTGAAATGCAAAAGGCCTATGACGCAGTGTAATGGCATTTCCTGGAGGAGGTATTAATAAGTATGAAGATTCCTCACAATTTTGTCTCATGGATAATGATTCTGTCAAAATAGTTTCCTACTCTATCATGATTAATGGTTGTCCTCGTCCTACTTTCCAGGAAAATAGGGGGTTGAGGCAAGGGGACCCTTTATCTCTTTATTTGTTTGTCCTTGTTATGGATTACGTCACTAGGCTACTGAAGAAGCTGATAACTCATTCAAATTTTAAGTTCCACCGTAGATGCCTAAAACAGCACATCATACAACTCAATTTTGCTGATGATCTGTTGATGTTTAACAAGGGAGACTTAGCATCAGCTACTAAATTGTATGAATGTTTCAAGGAATTCTCAAGTGTGTATGGACTTAACGTAAACCAGACAAAGAGTTGTATATACTTTGGTGGAGTGTCAGAAAATACTCAACAAGCAATTCTACATTAGATAGGATTCACAAGTGTAGTCCTTCCATTCAGATATCTGGGAATACCTCTGATTACAAAGAAGTTGTCAGTAGGACAATGTCAGCCACTCATAGTTAAGATGATGGGGAGAATCACAACTTGGACAACTCAGTTCCTGTCCTATGCAGAGCGGCTATAACTAGTGAAATCTGTTTTAACAACTATGCAAACATTCTAGACTCATATCTTTATGTTACCTAAAAAATAATTCACAAAATACAATCAATGTGTAAAAGGTTCCTATGGAATTGTGAAACACAAAGTAAAAGGAAGGCCCTTGTAGCACGGGACACAATTTGTAGGGCAAAAGTGGATGGAGGCTTAATATTGCCGATATTCGTGTATGTAAGAAAGCCGCAAATTTAAAGAATATGTGGAACCTACCCAAGAAGAAAGATAAGCTATGGATACTATGGGTCCACACTTAAAACCTAAAAGGCAGAAAACCTTGGGAGGTAATAGCAAATAAAGATTCGTGGATTGTTAAGAAAATACTCTATGCAGGGAATTGGCTTGAAGAGAAGAATATGCAAACGAATGAAATCATGGAGGCTGATGAATTTAACATCAAAGTAATGTATAAAGAATTGAGAGGAGAATACAACAAATCCCTATTGAAAAGACTGACTAGCAACAATCAAGGGTGGCCTACATGGATCTTTGAATTATACTTGGCAATACAACAAAGACTCTATACTAAATATAGGTTGGAAAAATGGGGGGTTATTACAGACCTAACATGTTAACTATGTAATACAGCACCTAAGACACACCAGTACCTCTTTTTGAGTGTCCTTTATCAAGAAAGATATGGCATCAGATCTTAAGCTGGTTTTCAATATAGAGGATTAACAGTGGATGGAATGAAGAGTTGAATTGGGCCACATAATATGCAAGCAATAAAACACAATAGGCATAAGTGTACAGAATGGCTCTAGCAGCATCAGTGTATCACACCTGGCAGGAGAGAAATTACAGAATCTTTAAACACAAAGAAAGGACCATAGAGGCGATCAGAAGAACAATCATACAGGAAATTAAATACATTTTAGAGCTAGTATGAATCCTCGAATTATGGATGGCATGCATAGATATGATTTTTACCCTTAGAATAGAAGCTAGTAGTGGATAGTTTGAATAGATGGGATTTGAGAATGGAAATTGTCCATATTCAGAATTCCACATTTGTACATATTGACCTCTCTAGTAAATAAGATTTACAGTTACCAAAAAAAAAACATTAACTACCTATGAAAAATCAGTCATTTCATTTTATATCAGTGTTGTATGCTTAGAAAAAGGACAGATCAATATTGAAGACAAAAAGCAAACATTTGTGTTAGATTCTATCTCGTGAAATTTAACTAATAGATTTACCACTTTTTCTAAAAGAACAATTGCATAGGCATGCATGAGAAATATTACATAAGATTAATGGTTTATTAAAGCAAGGCCAATTACTTTTCCTAACTCATAAAAATATTAAAATAACAAAGTTGTGTCAGGTCAATGAAAATAAAAAGTGTTAGATCAAGGAGAGAATAACCTACAAAGTGACGTGGTTTGTGTGGTACATAAAAAAAAATGAAATAGGAAAGTTCCTTTGGGTTTTCATCCAAAACCTGCTTTCCTGTTGTAGAAGAGTCTCAGTCTTTGGCATATTCGTCCTAGGGTTCCTTGATTCCAATGGTGGTCTAAATCGGGTTTGCCAAAGTCTCTTCGGCGAGTCGTCAACTGGACTATAACTAGCCAATCTGCACATTTCCAACACATGCCACACTTCAACCTATAAAATCAACACATGATTATTTCTAAAAGAAAAATAAAGCAATAAACTCTTCGGTTGCCTACCAAGAAGCACATTAGTTAATGTTGTGGCACGATGCAAGTCCCCACTTAATTTCCATTTGTGGGGTTTGCCTCATTTTCACGGGGTAACCCCTATTCCAGATATGGGTAAAGACAAGATAGCACTTGGTCCATTTGGGACTCTAGTAGCTAAATGAACATGGAATGAGAGGTTGTCATCTGATTTAGCATCAAGACATTCTCTCTTATCTCCTTCAACACTCTGTTGTGCTCTTTAACTTTGTGTTGAATGAGTGAGAGGACCTCTTGAATTTTCCCACCCTCTTGCTTCTTCATCCTTCGATGCTGGTGAGGGGGAATGTACATGTCCTTCTTTTTGGACACTACCTACAATTCCATTACTTTCTTGGCACATACATCTAGCTGAGTCAACATTGTGGCCAGTTGTTGGTCTTTTTATGTCTCCTTGTTGGTCTTAATCATGCCATCAAGGATTTGGGCTACTGTTTCATAGGGTCATTGTATCAAACAACCCGAGAAGAGTTGATTGGTTGTGCTTCTATTTTCGGGGCCAAGACCTCTGTAGAAGCATTCCAGAAGCATCTTTTCTGGAATTCCATGAGTTGGGCACTGCTGCAAGAGAGCCTTAAACCGTTGCCACAACTCCTAAACTGACTCACCCTCCAATTGACTAAAACTTAGGATATTATCCCTAAGCATCATCATTTTCAAAGGAGGGTGGTCCATTGGTTTGTCGCTGCTACAGGATCTATTCCTTTTATTATGTGCTAAACAAGAAACACGAAAACAAAAACTAAAAGTACGTAAGTTCAACTATGATTAACAAGAACAAAATTCAACTTAACTAAAGAGACTTAACCAACACCACTTCTCGGCAGCGGCGCCATTTCGATTAATAATGTTTCAAAGACACTTCATCCAGTTCTAAGCGTCAACGATTGTTAGTTAGTAGTATAACCCAACTAAATGAGTTTGGGTTAAATCCCACAGGGACTGGTACGTGTTTAAGATTCAATATCAAAGTACAAATATGTTAAGTCAATCATAGGAATAAACATTTATGAATAAAATCATAATTCAAATTAAGGGGTGACACAAGTGTCAAATAACAGGACGGTTTTGATTGTAATTATCAACTACAACAATAATGAATAACAAGAATTAACAAGTAATGAGACGGGTTCTTGGGATGTGATTCGATTATAGGCTAATATATATAAATGGGTAATTGCAAATTATAGTAAATAACTGTAAATCAGTGAATACGCTAGACTTTAGTGGGGATAAACTTTTTCTCGAAAAATTTACCCAGTATCAAGTTTGTTTCTCTCGAACACCAACAAGCAACCAATTAAGAACAACCTACACTTTAGTCCATTCACTCTCTTGAGCTGAATGTGTGGAAAAAGATTTAGGATTCACTCTATCAAGCTGAACTCATGACAACCCAATACCCATAGACCATCAATTCAGTAATCTTGATTTTAAAACCTCTATCTCGAGCAAGCCAAAAAGAGGAAGGTAGAATTGCATTTGCAACTACAACCCTTTAAATTAGACCACAATTACTGAATGAAATCACTTCTAAAAATCATTTAAACTATCAATTAGCAATACCCATAAGCTAATCAACCTACATTCACATAATCACACACCAAGAATTGGGGTTCTAGCTAGACATCATAAAAAGAGAGAAATCATTACCAAATTGTGTTTCCATTAACTGGGTAAGATTCATTTTGTCTATACAAAGTTCCAAATTGAAGAATCTCAAAGACCCATTTCCAATTTCTCAAAAATGGAAAACTTTAATTCATCAAAGCTAGGGAAAAGTTTGTATCAAAACTCAAAGTTCCAATTCCAAAAATAAAAAATCTTATATTATGAAAACTGTTTCTAGACTTAAATATTCAGAAATGTATTTATAGTCAACAAAAATATGTTGCGAAGGACCATTCGGCGCAGTAAATCGGGATCACTGATCAACTCGGCGATCTGCCCTTTGAGCAAGTTCATCCCCTTTCTGCTTTGGCCTTCAGAATCCTCAAGTTCTGTAACTTTGGGCAATCCAATACTGCATCGCGGAATCACTCGACGACACGCTGACTGCTCCTTTCTATAGCCAAAATGACTTTCTCCTTCAAGGCTTGGCACTCTGGAACTCTAGGCGAGGTAATGACCATTTGGCGAGTCACCAAAGGGACTCGACGATCACCAGGCCTTCATTTTTTCGCTCTTTCAGCTCGCTTCGTTCCTTTTTGCAAGTTAGTGTCCATGCTTTGTTCTTCGATCCAAACACCTGAAAATCAAGGGTTTCACATTAGTTATTGGCATAAAATAAGCTTTTAAGGACACAAAATATATCCAAATAAAGCCCTAAATGAGTCCAAATCATGACTCATCAAACGCAACACGGGACCTAGGATCACGAGTGACCCCAAGCTAACCCTACTGGCATAACCATACACATACTAAAGATAAACTAGACAATAAAATTGTGCGGAAGCTAAATCATAATAAACTGATATGATGGGGAATACCCATATACTAAATCTGAATAAATGAAAAGTGTGAGTTTGAGTACAAATGAGAAATCAAACTCTAAGACTGAAGCTGAAACTAACTATGTCTGAAATAAAGCCTCTACTAGCTAGAAATACTAAGACATGCCCCAGCTAGATCTAGCAAAACTGAAACTAAAGCTAAAACGATAAAGATAGTCATGTTACTAGTCCTCGTAGAATGAGGAATCACCACTGATGCTGCAAAACTGAAGACCGGGAATCGATCTATGCGTGATCTGAGTACTGAGGACCTGAACCTACATCACGAGAAGATGTAGCGTAGAGTATGTGTCAATACTTGATAGGTACTGAGCATGTAGGAGAGAGTAACACTAAACAATAACATAACTAAACAAGCAATAAAGCAATAACATAATCTGAACATGATAAGGATACTGAAAGTACTGAACATGGCTAAACTGAATGGAATGACCAAGTTTATAACATGCTGAGACTGAATACTAATCTATACTAATAACATGGTCAACGCAACAGAATCTGACTGAACTATAAGGGAGCTACTAATAACTGACATAAAACCATATCAGATAAATGTAGAGTCCGATGTATACGCCCCATTAAGAGGACCTAATATACCCTGCCACAAGTATAAAGGCATGCTGGCGTGATCACTACAATGATGCCCACAGAGGGGACTTAGAACCTACAGGGCCCATAGTTCTGGGACTTGAGGGTTACTAACCCTAGTCCACTCGGTATTAAGCTTCCCATATGATTCAGTAGTTAACATTTTATGACTGTAATATTGTAGTACAGGATAGCTCAAAACTGACATGCAAACTAAGAATGCACATTAATAAACTGAAAAAATAATGCATTTAAAATCTGAGGCATGTTTATATATATCAGAATTTACTGACCTAGCATGTGTAATTCATGAACTAAAAGAACTACATAGCTAAGGTTCTGAATTTACGCATGAATCTTGGAAAAACAATACTATAACGATATAATATGATTTGGATAATTATAACAGCTGAAAAACCCAACAATTCTAACATTCAAGAAACCCTAAGTCTAGATATTAATATTAAGGGAATCAAGAATCTAACTGATAAATAGGGACCCAATGGATGAAAGGAACCCACTAGTGAAATCCCACATACATGGGGATGAATTCCACAGAGAAATGTTTTGATTTTGGGGCAGGAACTGATGGAACCTTGCTGCGTTCTTGAACTAGGGTTTGGTCGCCTGTTTCTTCCTTCTACGCTCTAAGTTTCTATGTTTTGATGAATGATTTGACTTAGGTAAGTTCTAGTTATATTTCTAGGCTAAAACTGACCAAAACAACATAGTTTAATGTTTAAACGACGTAGTTTAGGTGCCCAACGAATAAGGAAAAGACCAAAAGACCCCTAACTTAACTATTGTCGGGGTCACCGACGGACCATCGATTGACTGACGGTCCATGCTTTTCAACAGTCAGTCGTGGCTGGGGCTAGAAGCTGGGGATCTGACCTACGGCCCTGGACCATGGACCGTGGTCTGACCTACGGTCCGTAGGTCTTGGCGTGGGTCTACCCTTAGCCAAATTTTTATGGCTGAGTTTCAGGGGGTTAGCAGATGTGAACTATGGACTACCAGCATGGCTCGTGGGTCACCCTACGTTCCGTGGGTGGCAATCGTGGGTTGCACCTGCAACTTCTGGAAATCTGCACTGAGGTCTGTTTTCGGATACGAGGTTTGACATTTCCAATTCTGGTGGAAAATGTTTAATTAGCTTATTTTTAACGATCTTGTAATTGAACTAGGATACATCAAAATCTAGAAGCCTGAAACACCCAAAAATAAATTAGAATTGTGGCTACTAACTATCGTAGTTTAAAATCAATGAACATCATATCTCACAACATTCTTAGCCCATCCATTCGTTCTTTGAATACAAATTGTGCCTTAAAGACTCAATTCAAGAACAAAAAATCATATTCTTCTAGTAATTAAAATGCAAGAAGTAATATTATGAGATATGAAGTTCATTTCTTTTAAATCATGATCTCCAGTAGCGACAATTCTTATTTTTTTGGGTAGTTTTAGGCTTCTCGCTTCTGATGTACCCTAGTTCTATAACAAGCTCCATCAAAAGTCCATTTTACACTTTTTCCTTCAAGAATTGGGATGGTGTGACATCCATATAAGTGAAATTTCCTCGAGTACCACATTGAAAAATTTTGATACTATAATATGGAACAATTTTTATTTTTTTTCTACTAACGGAGAAAACTGAAGAGGCAAATGGTTGGAGTGTATGCTTAGATCTTAATTTGAATTTTAGCTCGCTAAATTGTTTCCCAACCACAGAGAGTCTGACTCTTTTTTGTGTTACCTGTAAACTAAGAATGAATAGGAAAACATCATTTAATGGATAGAGACTCTATAAAAGAAAGCTTAGGTCACAAGTTTTTGAGTTATTATGTAGGGACTCAGGCACATGTTTCTAGATAAGTAGATGGTTCAGGAGTTGTTTGTCTTGTGCACATTTGTAGTAAGTTGAACGGTTCCGCTTTAAGGATTTGAAAAAGTTCTCTACTTCTTTTAAAAAGTTATTTTTACCCTTGTGGTTTTCTTCTACATGAATTAAGTAAATATTTTCTACATTAAACAAAAAAAAAAGAAATACTTTGAAATAAGCGTAGAATTATGTATATTAAAACATTACTGGCGCACGTTAGTGTGCACTAATTTGCACCTTGCCGGAAATGGGGCGGGGAAGACCAAGATGGGCAATACAAAGGAATCGGGAGGAAGAAATAAGCCATGGCATGGCAAGTAGCTCAGCAGGAAATGCAGCATAGGTGGATGAGGAGATAAGTGGGACTAAAACAAATATGCAAACACCAGAAGGAGATCCATAGACGGTTGCGGGAAATACAGGGAAAGGGAAATCCATTTTGTTTGAGCAATGGCCAGAGCTGTCAAAATATAGTAGAAAAGGGACTGGGCCACGACAGGACTCAACGAAGATCAATGGAACTATAACACAATCCAAAACTTCCAACAACACAAAGAGAAAGTTTGATTTGAATGAAACAGAGACAGGTAAACCATAGGCAAATCTGTTTGCTACTAATTGATTAGGTGGTAGAGGAATGAATCTAAGCTATATTTCACTGGTGATAGTTGAAGGAGAGAAAGTAGTGACAATTTTGCTAAAGGATGTTGCCCAGGATGATGAGAAATGGGGACCATTGATTGTATAGTATGTAGTGGGAATAAGTCATTCCATTAGCGTGATGGAGAGATTCATCCTTGCATAAGAAGTGTTCTCAACTAAACGAGTAGTTTTAGTTCACATTGTTAGGTATTTTGTAGTGAGATTTGCGAATGAGGGTGAGAGGGATATGTTGTTGTGCTCAGGGCCTCATTCCATGATGAGAAGGCCTATCATAATGAAACATGGGTTCCAGAATTCAACTTCAAGGAGGAAATTCTGACCACCATTCCCATATGGATAAAACTCCCAGAATTATTTCTTAATTGTTGGAACTCAACTGTACTGATTAAAATTGGAAGTACTCTAGGAAAGCCTTTGTAGGTAGACGAATGCACAACACAAGCAAGTAGAATATATTTTGCACAAATCTTAGTAGAAGTGGATGTTACAAGACCTCTACCAAAATGATAAAAATATATGATCCCAAAGGGCAAGTGGTGGAGCAACAAAACTGGTATGAATGGAAACCTGTGTTTCGCCAAAAATGCCTTAAAGTAGGACATTAGTGAGTGGACAAACCAGTAATTAATCAGGTCTAGAAAAATGTTTCAGGATATGGGCAAAGTAAGAAATGGATACCTTTCAAGGATATACAACAAAGCAATGATATAAATCAGGTTGCGAAGCAAGCACAAGTACAAGGTGAAGATCAAACAAAGGTAATTGAGTAGGAAGGAATAAACATAGCACATGTACATGAGGAGTGGCAAATTTTCAGATCTAAAAATTATATGAGAAGATGTAGCAACAGCAGGCAAGGTATAATGGAGGAGATGGGTGCCAATTTTAACAGTTTGCATTGTGAAGAGGGTAACCATAATGGTAAAGGAACGGGGGGAGTGGAAGTACTACCAAAACCTCCCTTTGAAGCATGATAGTCACTTGGAATGTAAGGGGTTTCGACCAACAGGAAAAGCATGAGGAAATGAGGTTATTTGTGAGGAGAAATAAAGTGAGCCTAATAGCAATATGTGAGTATAGAGTCAGTTTAGATAAAGAAAAGTTTATTATTAATAAGAGCCTGCAAGGATGGGAGTGGTGTACTAATGGACAGGCCACAGTAAGAGGGAGATTATGGTTAATCTGGAATCCAAATGACATTAGGTTCACAAAGATGGAGGAGTCTGATCAATATATTCATGGGCTAGTTGTGTAAAGCATAACAATACTCAGGTCCATTTTACTACAGTTTATGGACTACGGACTATAGTAAATAGAATGCCATTATAGACAGCACTATAACAACTTAACAACAAAATCAAGGATCCATGGGTGATTATGGGGGACTTTAACTCTATATTAACACAAGAGGATAGACTTATTGGAAGTCAAGTGCAGGAGGCAGAAACAAGGGAATTTAAAGAATGGTTAATTGAATGTAATCTATCTGAGCTGAAAACATGAGGAAGGAATTTTACATGGACGAATGGACATGTAATTAGTAGAATTGATAGAGTCATATTTAATGCAACACGGATGAATAATATGCCTATCTACCAAGCCATGGCTATGGATCCTTTATTCTTAGACCAATCCCCTTTAGGTTTGTTAATGAAGGGTCAAAGAGACAAAAAGAGGAGACCTTTCAGGTTCTACAACTGCATAGGTTAACAATTAGAATTCAGGATGAGGGTTCAAAAGAGTTGGATAATACAAGGTGGAGGAATGAAAGGGCTATGGAGGAACTTAAAAAGGATGAAAATAGAGATGCAAAAACTAAATAAGGATGAGTTCATGGGTGTTACTGGGAGAGTTCAACAGTTTAGAAGAGAGCTCATAGAGAAACACAATAACATGAGAATAGTGCCAATATCCCAAAGCATTATGGATGAAGAGAAAAACCTAAGGAAGGAGCTAGGAAAATGGAATCTGATTTAGGAGAAAATTTACAAGTAAAAGTCAAGGATTCAGTGGCTTAAACTAGGAGATGCAAACACAACATACTTCTTTGCTAGTATGAAAGGTAGGAAGGCCCAAAACCAAATACACACGTTGACAAGGGAGGATGGTACTAGTAATAGAGATGCAACAGAGATCACAATGGAAGCTGTGGATTTTTATAACTGTCTTCTGGGGAAAGAACAAGTCATATGCCATCCATAAAACAAAAAGTGTTACAGGAAGGTCCAGTACTTACACGAGAGTTGCAATTGGCTCTGATCATGCCATTCACATTGGAAGATATCAAAGAAGCACTTAAAGCATTGGGTACTCTAAGGCACCAGGAGATGATGGATTTAACTTATATTTTTCTAACAAGCATGGCTAGTCATAGAGGAGGAGGTAACTACTGCTAAACTAAGTTTTTTCCAAACAAGAGAAATGTATGTGCCTATTAACATAACCTCTGTTACTCTAATACATAAAGTGGCTCACCCTACCTCAATAGAGGAATGCATGCCCATTTCGTATTGTACTACATTATATAAGATCATATCAAAGATGCTTACACATAGACTAAAAAGTGTGATGGAGTACCTAGTTGATCAAGGTCATGCTGCTTTTTTTCCTAAAAGAGGTCTCACAGACACTGTGATTCTTCGCCATGAGTTGGTTAAAGGGTATGGTAGAAAAGACATTTCAGCAAGATGTATGTTCAAGATTGATATGTAGAAGGCCTATGACATAGTGGAATGTCATTTCCTGAGGGAGGTATTAGTAGGTATGAAGATTCCTCACCAATTTGCTTCATGGATAATGAATTGTGTCAAAACAGTTTCGTACTCTATCATGATCAATGGTTGTCCTAGTCCTACTTTCCAGGCAAAAAGGGGGTTGAGGCAAGTGGACCCTTTATCTCCTTATTTGTTTGTCCTTTTTATGGATGACCTTACTATACTACTGAAGAAGCTGAGATGTGATTAAAATTTTAAGTTCCAACCTAGATGCCACAAATAGCACATCATACAACTCAGTTTTGCTGATGATATATCGATGTTTAGCAAGGGATACTTAGCATCAGCTACTAAATAATATGAATGTTTCCAGGAATTCTCCAGTGTATCTGGACTTAAAGAAAACCACAAAAAGAGTTGTATATACTTTGGTGGAGTGTCAGAAAATACCTAGCAAGATATTCTACATTAGACAGGGTTCACAAGAGGAGTCTTCCCATTCAAATATTTGGGAGTACCTCTGAGTACAAACAAGATGTCAGTAGGACAATGTGAACCACTCATAGATAAGATGATGGGGAGAATCACAGCATGGACATCTAAGTTCTTGTCCTATGTAAGAAGGCTACAACTGGTGAAAAGTGTTTTAACAACTATGCAAACATTCTGGACTCAAATCTTTTTGTTTCCTAGACAAATAATTCACAAAATAGAATCAATGTGTAAAAGCTTCCTATGGAATGGTGAAACCCAAAGTAAAGGGAATTCCCTTGTAGCATGGGATACAATTTGCAAGACAAAAGTAGTTGGGGGGGCGTAATATTGCAGATATTCACGTATGGAACAAAGCAACCATTTTAAAGAATATGTGGAACCTACACAAGAAAAAAGATAAGCTATGGATGGTATGGGTGCACACTTATTACCTCAAAGGCAGAAAATCTTGGGAGGTAATAGCAAATCAAGCTTCTTGGATTTTGAAGAAAATACTCTATGTAGGGCATTTTCTTGAAGAGAGGAACTTGCAAACGAATGAAATCATGGAGGTTGATGAATTTTACATCAAAGTAATGTATAATGAATTGAGAGAAGAATACAACAAAGTCCCATGTAAAAGACGGACTTTCAACAATCAGGGGAGGCCTACATGGATCTATGCATTATACTTGGCAATACAACAAAGACTCTATACTAAAAATAGGTTGGGCAAATGGGGGGTTACTACAGACCTAACATGTACACTATGTAAAACAGCACCTAAGACACACCAACACCTCTTTTTTGAGTGTTATTTATCAAGGAAGATATGGCATCAGATCTTAAGCTGGTTATCAATATAGAAGAGTAGCAGTGGATTGAATGAATAGTTGATTGGGCCACAGAACATGCAAGCAATAAAATACAACAGGTAGAAGTGTACATAATTTCTCTAGCAGCATTAGTGTACCACACCTGGCAGTTGAGAGATTACAGAAACTTTCAACACAAAGAGAGGACCATAGAGGTTATCACAAGAACAATCACACATGAATGATGAGTGTGACATGTGGACTCATTCGGGGATTTATTTACAATGATTTAGTATACTCAAATGCTTGTTTTGTGCCAATAACTAATGTAAAACCCTTGATTTCTAGGTATATGGATATAGGAACAAAGCAAGGACACTAATTTGCAAAAAGGAACAAAGTGAACTGAAAGAATGAAGAAAAGAGAGCCTAGTGATCGCCAAGTCCACTTGGCGAGTCAGCAAATTGATATTTGACCGCCTAAAGTTCCAGTGTGCCAAGCCTTGAAGGAGAAAACCAAGTTAGCGAAAGAAAGGAACAGTCGGCGGATCGCCGAGTGGTTCTGTGATGCAGTGTTGGATCGCCCAAAGTTACAAAACTTGAGGATGATGAAGGCCTAGGTAAAAAAGGCTATCGAAATTACCAAAGGGTAGATCGCCGAGTTGATCGGTGAGCCCGACTTACTTCATCGAGTGGCTATTCGCAGCACATTTTTGGCTACTATAAATACATTTCTGAACACTCAGTTTAGAATCAATTAGCAATTATTATTATTATTCATATTGAATTCTGAGTATTAAGAAAATTTTCTCTAGTTTTTCATAAGCTTTGGAGAATTGAAATGTTTCACTTTTGAGAAATTGGAAGTGCGTCTTTAAGATTCTTCGAATCGGAACATTGTAAGAATGAAATCAGTCTTACCTAGTTGATGGAAACTCAATTTGCCAACGATGCTTATCTTTTTATAATGTCTAGCTAAAACCCCAATTCTTGGGGTGTGATTATGTGATTATGGGCAGATTTAGTTTATGGGTATTGCTAATTGTTAGTTTAAATGTTGTTTAGAAGTGAGTTCAATCATTAATTGTGGTTTAATTTAAGAATTGTAGTTGCAAATGCAGTTCTACCATTGTGTTTTCCACTTGATCGAGAGAGAGTTTTTAAAACCAAGATTATTGATTGATGGTCAGTGGGTATTGGGTTGTCATGGGTTCAACTCGAGAGAGTGAATCCTAAACCCTTTTTCCACACATTCAGCTTGATAGAGTGAATGGACTAAATGCAGGTTGTTCATTTTGCATGCTTGTCGATGTTCGACAGAAATCGACTAGATTCGGGGTCAATTGTTCGAGAGAAAGTTTACCTCCTCTATAGTCTAGCTTGCTCACTAATATCTAGCTATTTCCTATTAGTTGCAATTATCCATATGTCGATATTAGCCTATAATCGAATCATATCCCAAGAACCCATCTCATTTGTGTTATTTTATATTGTTCTCTGTTGTTGTAGTTGATAATTAAAACCAAAACCCCCTTTATTGACATTTGTGTCATCCCCTGATTTGACTTATGTTTTTATTCGATAATGTCTATTCTAATGGCTTATTTGACCATGTTTACACTTTACTATTGATTCTTAAACACGTACCACTCCCTGTGGGATTTGACCCTAACTCATTTAGTTAGGTTATTTACTGACTAGCGATCGTTGACACTTAGAATTGGATGATGTGTCCTTGAAACGTTGATCAAAATGACGCCGCTGCTGGGCAGTGGTGTTGGTTAAGATTCGTTTGGTGAAGTTGAACTGTGTTCTTTTTAGTCATAGTTGAATCTACTTACTTTTAGTTTTTGTTTTTGTTTTGCTGTTTGAAACAGAGGAAATGAGTGTCAACGGAAGCAAAGGTAGCCAAGTGTGCCACTAAGATGACGTCGGCAACCTCAACGATGTCAATGAGCCGAATGTTAATGACTAATGGGTGGAATTGGTGCCATTCGCTTGCCTCCGACTGACTGGAACGTTGTGTTCCACATTACAAGTACCATGTTGCAGCTTCTGCAATTGAAAGAGTTCTTTGGTGGGTTGGCTCAAGAGGATTCCCATGAGCATATCAGCAACTTTGTTGATGTTTGTGGGTCGTTCTCTTTCAAGAACATATCCCAAGAGTCAGTCCGATTGAGGTTGTTCCCATTTTCTTTAATGGGAGAAGCATGTAAGTGATTGGCGGAATTGCCACGCGACTCAATCACTTCGTGGGAAGAGCTTGACACCACATTTCAAGCGTGATTTTTCCCTCCTTCGAAGATGATGACCCTTCGGGACAACATCCAAAGCTTCAAGCGTTTGGAGGGTGAGCCAATTCATAAGACTTGGCTAAGATTCAAGAAGTTGGTGCTGCAATGTCCAACTCTTGGTTTGCCGGACAACGTTTAGCTGTAATACTTTTACCGATGCCTTGATTCGATTAACAAGGGACTAGCTAACCAACTTTCTGCGGGAGATTTGATGCAACAACCTTACATTATAGCATCCCAGCTCTTGGATGGTATGACCAAAATCAACCGGGCTTGGTACACCCGTGAGGATCAGATCTCCCCTCTCACTTTTAGATTGACCAAGGAGCAGCTTCAGAAAGACCAACAGAGACACCAGAATATGGCAAATATTATGACCCAACTTGACATTTTGTCCAAAAATCTCATGGGAGCTGGTGCTAGAAGTGTCAATGTTGTGAGTGTCGGGTGTGCAAACCCCGAAAAGGCCAAGTTTGAAGTGTTATATAACGAGAAGGTGAACTTCCTATCTAACCAAGGAAGTGGTTATCGTGCAAACTACCCGAGGCAGGGTGGTAACCAAGGTTGGAATAGGGATGATGGTTAGAGAGATTGTGATAGAGAGTGGAGAGATTGTGACCCCACTTGGAAGGAAAGGGATGTGGAAAAGGACAAGTACATTCCTCCCCACGAGCGTCAAAAGCCAAAGGATTCTGAGGGTGGTGGCTCCAAGGATATGTTATCCCGTATCCTCAACAAGGTTGAGGAGGTCCGATAAGATCTTGAAAGAAATGAAGGACGATGTATCGAACCTTAGCCAGATGGTCACCTCTCACTCCATCTCTATCAAACAATTGGAGACCCAAATGGGTCCGATTTCATCTCAGTTAAACCCGAGACAACAAGGGGGTTGCCTAGTGACACTATGGCCAACCCCAAGAATAAGGTTTGAGCGAGGACTTGTGTCGTGCAACAATGTTAACTAACGTGTTGCTTGGGAGGCTACCCAAGTTTTTATTTGTTTTCTTTTTGTTTTAGGAATAATCGTGTGTTGATTTTGTTGGTTGAAGTGTAGAATGTGTTTGAAAAGTGCAGGTTGGCAAGAAAAAGGCCCAGTCGGCGACTCGTCGAAGAGGTCAGCGAGCCCGACCTGGACCGCTATTGGACTCAAGAAATTCTACGATTGAAGTTTGTAAAACTCGGTGGGCCAAAGAGCAAATCGGCGTGTCATCGAACAGGTCGGCGATCACGACTTTGTCCGCTGTTTAGACCCCCACATTAAATGGAGGTCCTATAAAACTCGGTGAGGTAAGTGCCCACTCATCGTGTCACCGAGTGGGTTGGCGAGCACAATTAATGTCGCCAAAAGGGCTACAACTGGACGGTTTTATAGGCCAAAGGTTCAAAAGTTCAAACTCTTTCACATTCCCTCCATTTTTAACTTCCCAAAATCATACCCGCACTATATTTTCCCATATTTTCATGTTTTTACCACTACTTAGTCGTCTATTGTGTGTTTGGAGTTGGAATTCTTTGCCTCCTATCTTTTCAAAGTATATATTCGGCATTAAAGGTTGGTTTTCTGAACCCTGAACTTGTAATTAGAAATTAATCTCATTTGCAATTGTTTTTATCTTAGTGATGTGTGTTGGGCCTCTCTGAATCCATGCTTGTGTGTTTATTTGCCGATTTTAATTTGAATATCTTGCCTAAAATGCCAATAATTGTTAATTTCCCAAATTTAGTTCTTTAAAATTGATCTACATTGTTGGGTTGTGCTAAATTGTTGTTTGGTCTAGTTGGGTAAAGTATGAGTAGCCCATAATTGTACTAAATGATGCTTTTTGCCCGATGATGGAGCGTTTGACGTCATTTCTAGTGTATGATTTGATTTTGTTTTCGGGGGATGTGGGGTTGATTTTGGGAGTCGGGGTGAAAATAGGCATGTTGGCTAGTTTTGCAAGCTAGGTCCAACTTGCCGAACCAGTCGGTGGTTCGCTGAATCCTCATAGATCTCCTTTAATTTCATGCTAATCTTGAGTTTTGGTTCTGTAACTTTTGGCAAGAAGCCTAAGTTCACTGAGTGCACTCGGTGACTCACGAAAGTGTTCTTTGATCGCCCTTTATGCGCCCTAATCCTTAAAATACAATGTAACTTTCGATGGGCTGGTCTGTGCTCGCCGTATACTATCGTCGATTCACCGAAAGGCACCTCCCATCTCTGACATGCCAATTTTTCTGAGAATTTTTTAGCCAATCCTTTCGGGGAGCTTGATCTGGCTCACCAAAGTGATTCGGCGACTTGCCAATCGGTTCGGCGAGTTTGTCTGCAACCTATTTTCTGTGATTTTTCTTGAATTGACCCTAACTTTCTACAGTGTTTTTGCAGATATGGCTAGACCGAAAGTGGCAGTTAGGGACATGCTACCCCGTAAGAGGGCTAAAGGATTAACAATCAACGAGGATGCAACTGCATCCAGGGCGAAGGCTACCAAACTTCCCACCACAGGTGGGAAGGGAAAAGGGAAGGGCAAGGCACCTGCTCCTGCATCACCGAAGGCCAGCTCCGACAGTGACGAAATCTATGCCACTCACCTCACCACTTCTGAGAGTGAGGGTGAGCATCAGGCTGTACTTTCTGAGCCTGAAGATGAGATACTAGCAGCCAAGAGAGCGAAGCTGCGATCCAAGAGGTTGAATTATCCGTCAAGGATCAGGGCCCACTGGCCACTACTCCTACTCCTACTCCTGCTCCAGCACAGGAGGGATACCCGGAGATCAAGAGTTGCTTGAGGTCCCACAAGTTCCTTCTGTTCACTTGACCTCGAGGTCCTTATGTTCCAAATTGGGTCCGGGAATTCTACACCGCTTATGGAGCCCTAGTGCCACAAGGTAAAAAGCAGACTGCCAAGTTCAAGCGGGTAGACTATGTGGTTGTCAGGGGTAGAAAAGTGAAGTCTGATAGTGATGCTATCAATGCAGTCTAGGAATGTTCAACTAGAATTGAGGATGACTATCAATACAAGACTAGGACAAAAATGCTGGAGAATATGAAAAAGTGTATGGCTCCTCTGATATCTGATGGTACTCCCAAGTGGATCGAGGTTGGAGCACCCATAGAAAAGAATGACCTTAATATAGCAACAAGGTTCTGGTTTCGCTTCATCAGCAACACTATCATGCCATTCGAGACTAATTTGATTGTCCACCACGCAAAAAGAACATGGCTTGGTTGAATCATTGCTGGGATAAGGCTGAACTTGGGGATGATCATTGAACAAGAAATGGTCATGAGGGCCAAGCAGCGCCATACCTCTCTCTCTTTTACGATGTTAATTATGGAGTTGTGCAGACGAGCTCGGTTGCCTAGAGATGAGAAGAAGTATGTGGATGTGATTCCAACCTCCTGCACCGACATCCAGAGGATTGAGGCGGACTACTTGAAATATGAGGCCAAGAAGAAGAAGGCAGCCTCGGTGGATACATCCCTGGTTGTGGACACTGATGCATTACATGTAGAGGCACATTTGCCTAGTTCGGCCCCTGGGCCTTCAGGTATATCTAGTACTGCACCTTCTATGACGCCCAGTTCCTCTACAGCTTCCCTGCCTCCTTGGTTTGGTGCCTCTACTGCTACTGTTTCCCGACCTGCACTCACCCAGAATGCATTGCTCGGATAGGCCATCTAGCCCATTAAGCCTCCAGGTTTGAGGCTTCCATTCCTGGCATGATCTAGAGGACCCTTGTTGATAGTGTGACACCCTTGGGTACATATATTAATGCAATTATGGTACAGATAGCGATGTGCGAGCAAGGCCAAGGGGCCAGTGAGAAGGTGACAACTCTAAAGGTCGGAGCTAAGGATAGATGTGGACCAGCTAAAGTCCACCGACATGTCGATGATTTTTGGGACGGTGAAGATCCCTAATATGCCAGTTGATCCAGATGTGCCTCCGGCTACCATCGCAGATGAGGTTCGAACTGCATAAGTAGCTGCTGCCGAGTCTGATGCTGAGATTGATGAGGAGTTGCTTGGTGTTGATGAGGAGGTTTCTTATGAGGGCCTTACGGATGTTGAGGAGGCCATGGTAGATTCAGTTTTGCAAACCTCTTTTGCAGACACACCCTTGGCTGACCCTAGTAGAGTTAGCAGTGTTGATGTTGCACTGGGCACTGATGCCCCGACAGATTGAGCGACTATGTAGACAAGATCCCTCTTTACCTCCCTCTCTGTCATTTCTATTGATTTTTAGTGTTTGTATTGCATTTGAGGACAAGTTTCTTTTTGTTTGTGGTGGGGTTAGGTATTTTCATATCTACCTCTTGTGATTATTGTTTTTGTTTATATTTATTGTGAATTTGTCCTAGAAATTGTGTTTTGGCACTGTTTTGTGGATGTTTGAGCTTGTGGCTCCTTATTTTGAATATAAATGGTTTTTGACCTTTTTGAAAAAATTTGCCACCTCTTGATTGTGATTGAATGTGGTTGTTCTTTTGCAAATTTGAGTGTCAGTCTTGACCAATACCGATGATTTAAATAGTGCTCTTAATCGAACAAAAATGAATGTGCGGCTACAATGAGGCCAAATGAAGTTACATAAACAATATGGGAACTTTTTGCATCTCGTTGTGACTAGCCGGTTATCGAATAGAGGCTCTTGTGATTAACATTGCACACTAGCGAAAGTGTACAGTCTTGTTTGATATTTGTGTGAATGCCTTGTGTGATGAGCTTACCGTGAACCATGTGTCATGACACTTAGAATTTACCCCGTTGGTCCGGTTGACTGAGTGATGCAATCTATTGAAATTATTTTAGGCAACAATTTTAAAGAGTGAAACAATTTGACATTATACCTCTTTTGTGGCCAACCTTGTGAGTGTGTGAACTTTGCTTGAACACCCTTTGAACCTTAGCCTTTTCTTGGAAGAAACTTGATGCAATTGTAACCCTCTCTTTATCCATTCACCCATAATCCTCATGAAATGTGGTTTGTTTGAATAGCCAACTTAGGCCAAAGGTATATCAAGAAATGCAAAGAAGTCTCCCTTGATCCATTATTTTGAGAAATATGGAACCCCTCCATACAAAAATAAGAAGAAGAATAGAGAGTAGAGAAAAAGGATAGAAAGATGAAAAAGAAAGAGATTGAAAAAGTTGAGAAATAAAAGTTGTGAAAATTGAAAAAGAAATGGGGTGTCCATTATTCCATGGGAAATGAATAAAAGGGTAAATTTTGAGCATGGGTATAAATGATGAAGAAAAGTATAGAAAGTGATGTTCATACCACATTTCATGAGGATTGCATCACTTAGTCAATCGGACCTTTACACTCAGCCCCGTTACAAGCCTTGAAAAGACCTTTTTGATTTTGAGTGAGCTGAAGCGAGTGTTGATTGGAAAATAAGGGAAAACCTATGGGTGAAGTCATGCATGTATTCATCTTTGTGAGTGTGAGAGTTGTATGTGATTCCGGAGCTCTAAATTGTTGAAAAATAGTTTGTGAAAATGGAATCACTCTTTGTGTGAGGGCATTTAAGTACCTTTGTTGAGCTTGAACTTTCATTTGAAGTAAGTATTGTGAACTTGAGAATCTTTGGTAATGGTGAGTTACAACTTGAAACATTAAGTGCACAATTGATCCTTGCATAACTAAGTTGAGTCTTATTGTGTGCATTCATGATTGTGTTGTGTAGCATTGTTTGAGACATGCTTTTTGAACTGCTGAACTTGAGTTTTACTTGAGGACAAGCCAAAGTTTAAGTTGGGGTGTTGATTAGTCCTAGATTTGGACTCATTTGGGGCTTTATTTACAATGATTTAGTGTCCTCAAATGCTTGTTTTGTTCCAATAACTGACGTAAATCCCTTAATTTCCAGGTATATGAATTGAGGAACAAAGCAAGGACACTAATTTGCAAAAAGGAACGAAATGAACTGAAAAAATGAAGAAAAGAGAGTATGGTTATCGCCAAGTCCTCTTGGTGAGTCACCGAATGGATATTTGACCGCCTAAAGTTCCACTGTGCCAAGCCTTGAATGAGAAAACCAAGTTGGCAAGAGAAAGGAGCAGTCAGTGGATCGCTTAGTGGTTCCGCGATGCAGTGTTGGGTCGCCCAAATGTACAGAACTTGAGGATATTGAAGGCCTAGGCAAAAAAAGGCGATGGAAATGACCAAAGGGCGGATCGCCGAGTTGATCGGCGATCCTGACTTATTTCGCCGAGTCGCTATTCGCAGCACATTTTTGGCAACTATAAATACATTTCTGAACTCTTAGTTTAGAATCAATTAGAAATTATTATTATTATTCATATCGAATTCTGAGTATTAAGACAATTTTGTCTAGTTTTTTCTAAGCTTTGGAGAATTGAAGTGTTTAATTTTTGGGAAATTGGAAGTGGGTCTTTGAGATTCTTCGAATTGGAACATTGTAAGAATGAAATCAATGTTACCTAGTTGATGGAAAGTCAATTTGGTAACGATTTTTATCTTTTTATAATGTCTAGCTAAAACCCCAATTCTTAGGGTGTGATTATGTGATTATGGGTTGATTTAGGTTATAGGTATTGCTAATTGTTAGTTTAAATGTTGTGTAGAAGTGAGTTCAATCATTATTTGTGGTTTAATTTAAGAATTGTAGTTGCAAATGAAGTTCTACCATTGTAATTTTGGCTTGCTCGAGAGAGAGGTTTTAAAACCAAGATTATTGATTAATGGTCTGTGGGTATTGGATTGTCATGGGTTCAGCTCAAGAGAGTGAATCCTAAACCCTTTTCCACACTTTCAGCTCAAGAGAGTGAATGGACTAAAGTGCAGGTTGTTCTTGTTTTGCATGTTTGTCGATGTTCGAGGGAAATCGACTGGTTTTGGGGTAAATTGTTCGAGAGAAAGTTTACCTCCTCTATAGTGTAGCTTACTCACTAATATCTAGCTCTTTCCTAATAGGTACAATTACCCATTTCTCTATATTAGCCTATAATCGAATCACATCCCAAAAACTCGTCTCATTTTTGTTATTTCGAATTGTTTTCTACTGTTGTAGTTGATAATTAAAACTGAAACCCCCTTTATTGACATTCGTGTCATCCCTTGATGTGACTTATGTTTTTATTCAATAATGTCTACTCCTATGGATGATTTGACCATGTTCACACTTTACTATTGAATCTTAATCATGTACTGCTCCCTGTAGGATTCGACCGTAACTCATTTAGTTGGGTTATATACTGACAAGCGATCGTTGGCACTTAGAATTGGATGAAGTGTCCTTGCAACGTTAATCAAGGAAATACATGTTTGAGATAGTATGAATCCTACAATTATGGCTTGCATGCATAGATATGATTTTTACCGTTAGAATAGAAACTAGTAGTGGATAGTTTGAATAGATGGGCTCTGAGAATGGAAGTTGTCCATATCCAGAGTTCCACATTTGTGCATATTGACTTATCTAGTAAATAAGATTTACAGATGCGAAAATAAACATTACTTAAGTATGAAAAATCAGTCATTTCATTTTATGTCAGTGTTGTATGCTTACAAAAAGGACAAATCAATATTGAGGACAAAGAGAGAACATCGGTGGTAGATTCTATCTCGTGAAATTCAACTAATAGCTTTACCCCCTTTTCTAAAAGAACAATTGCATAGGCATGCATACCAAATCTTACTTAAGATTAATGGTTTATTAAAGGAGGGCCTATTAGTTTTCCTAACTCATACAAAGATTAAAAGAACAAAGTTGTGTCAAGTCAATGAAAATAAAAAGTGTTAGATCAATGAGAGAATAACCTACAAACTGATGTGGTTAGTGTGGTACTTACAAAATATACCTGAAATAGGAAAGTTCCTTTGGCTTTTCATCCAAAACCTGCTTTCCAGATGTAGAAGAGTCTCGGTCTTTGGCATATTCGTCCTTATGAGTGCCATCTGGACAATATTTGCCTTTTTCTCCTTTTTATTACTAGTTTCACCTCGTGTAAGATGGCCTGCTCTTCTATTATTGCTCCTCTTTTTCTTCTTATGGTCTTTGATATTTTCTCTGTACTGAACCTCCTGGCTAGTTCCTCCATTTTTTTGTTTTCAATACTTAGAGCTTTCATGTAGCGACTCAAACTCATTTATAACTTGATGGAACAAACAGTTCGGTCACCTCGTCATTCATTTTAGTTTTGTGCAAGTTTTCCTATTTTGCAGCTTTTAAATAGTTGACTCTAGTCAAAACATTAGGTAGACACCCTCATAATTAAATCATGATGGTTGTGTTACCTCTGAAATGTCAATTTAATTCTAGAAAGACCAGCAGTGGCTACCCCAATGCTTCTAGGTTTATCTTAAGCCCACTTTTGGATGTTACCTTAAAATAATGTTTGTGTGTGGGACCCACTTTTCATCGAAAAATCACGGTTGGAAGTTTTGACATCTTTTTTTAATCCATAATGCAAAATATTGTTGGTAGCATATATCGTTTGCATGCACAGGGTTCCGACTAAATCTGGAGACCCCATCTGGTCATTTTGCACATTCCAATTTTAGGCTAGTGCAACACCATTGATCTTCCTGTTCACGTGCCTTGCTCCGCGTTCATAGAGGCCACAGTGTCTTTGTTCTCCGCATTCATTGTGTTGTGCCGTGTTTGCGAAGATGATACGCTCAAATTACACCTCCCTAAAGAAGTATAAGCGATCGTTATCAAGTAAAGAACCCAACTTGTAGGATGGGGTCGATCCCACGAGAAAAATGGTTTAGACTTTACTTTAACCAGCAATTATATTCAATTAGCCAAAGTACTTCCAGAAACAAGAAATAAAAGGGGGGATTTGTGAATAAAATTGTAAGAATTCAGTAAGTAAGCAGTAAACAAAAGTCAATATCAGTTGTTATCAAGATGAGAAAATTAACTAGGGTATACGTGTTCACCACAATCCTTTTCTAGTGAATTACATGCAAAGTGATAAGTTACGTATCTCCAAATCCTTGGTCCGGCATCTAGAGAATTTCACCCCGCAGCTTGGTCCGGCTACGTGTGTATAATTTACTAACCCTTACCTTTACCTCATATTAGACATCATAATCGATGTTTGGCTTAGTTATTACTTCGCACCAATCGACACTAGCCTATTAGATAGTATCACACTAAATCTATGTTGATAATTCTTTTCTTATGAACTACCTCCTTGGTCCGGCAATTAATAACAAGGCGAGTTCTAACGCGTGCACTCGTTAAAAAAACTTCTAAACGAAAG
>NW_006239009.1:611521-612497 GCF_000226075.1 Solanum tuberosum | reverse complement strand
AGTATCAATCTACGAATCAATAGTACGGTCCGTAGATCAACCTACGGACCGTCAATGGACACCGTTGTTCCACACTTGGTCAGATTTCCCTGATTTGTCCTCCATACCTTGCCTGCTGATCTACGGTCATCACCTACGGTCCGTAGATCACCTTCGTGAATGCCCTTCTTCTGCATTTCTTTCAGCTGTCTCTATACTTCCGCGCCTGAACATCTTTCCTGCAAAACATGATAAAAACACATAAGCTCCAATATAAAAAGGCCCTAGACACACACAACTTGCAAGTGAAATGTATTGGAAATACCGTAAACTCACGGTATATCAACACTCTCAACTTAAATTCGTTGTTTGTCCTCAAGCGACGCACTACTACTCTAAACGACACTTGTATAGAAGCAAGCATTTCAAGCCCAAGCAATCACATGGCTCTCTACCCCCCTCATTGTTCGGGTGCACATTCGTTCTCTTAGACTCGACAAGCTAATTCATGTGGTTCACACCATGACACAAATCAACCAACTGACACACAACATACACCTTCTCATTATCACCAAGGTCCCAACTTTCCGACAATGTAACTAGTGCCCTTACTTCAAACGAAATCCCCTTTTTCCAAGAATGAATGGCCTCCATGGTACAAGGATTTATACAACACTCACGCTCAGAAGTAATTTCAAATACAATTAATGCTCAATGCCATAAGCTTGCCCTTATTTTCACTGCTTAGACTCTCCAAAATAGACTCTAGGATCACTATAGGACTTTCTTGGCTTGTAACGTAGGCTCAGGGTCAGGTGTGGTACATTTGGGTACTGCTTAGTGACTTTCTGCCCTCCTTGACATTACACTAGGCTTTCAACCTCTTCTTGCCCTCTTTTTGCCATCCAATCGTTTTACTTTCTTTCCCTTAATTTCCTTCAACCACGAATGTGACTTCAGACCTTGTAGCTCTTTTTACTTTTATTTTATTTATTTA
>NW_006239009.1:605682-611370 GCF_000226075.1 Solanum tuberosum | reverse complement strand
CATTTATTTCATTTGGTTGAATCCTTGTTTTAGGCAATTTGTGGACTTTTCAGAATAATGGCCTATGCTCACTTCCTAACTTCTAGATTGAATTGTCTTAGCAGGACTAACCGGGCAAAGTTCTAGTTTTTTTTGCACAAAAACTGTTTGAACACTCAACGATTCTCACACACTCTTTGGCACATAGTTTCATTATCAGATTATCAGATTACCCAGTTCAAGTTTCAGCTTAAGTTATGCCATCAAGTTGGTTCATGATTATGTCATTCTTAGAGCCGACACATCCAACTTATCGTAGTCTACAAATTCTAGCACACATCACAAAATCTGACAGGTATCATTTTTCATAAGCCATCATGCTTCTTTCTTCATCATGCTTCTACACATACGATCCTAAGACATGCCGGTTCAACAGAAATTAAACAGTCTCTTGGGGAAAGAGAACACAGGCAAGAAAACCCCAAGAGAGGATTCATGAGTTGGGTTATTCAGACTTCACCCTATCACTCACAATCCATTTACCCCACCCCCAACAAAAATAGATGCGATTGTCCCCAATGCATACAAAAAGAGTAAAAGAAAATGGGTTGGGTGAAGCAAACCTGTGGAGCAAAGCGCCGGCGAATCATCAACAAGCAGGGGGGTCCTATTTCCCGGATCCCACTGGAACAGTGGTGGTGGCCTCCTCAGTAGTGCCCATAACTGCAATCATAGCACCCTCAGTAGTGCTCTCTATCAATCTCACCGCACCATCAGTGGTGCTCACAACGTACCTCAAAACATGCTGGACCTCTGCAACTGGGGCAGAGCTCGATGCCCCTACAACTCTCTCACGCACCCTCTGCTGGCGCAACTCTTTGTCTACAATCGAAGCCCTCCTATCCGCCTTCTCCTGTCGACGCTGTCTCTTGTGAGCTTTCTCTTCCTCCGTGCGATGATAACGGTGCCGCTTGCCATTGGCATGTGTCGGTGCAGGCCCCTCCTCGGCGGTCCCACTGAATAGAACATCTAGCACTGTATCATCATCCAGTGCAGTAGGAGAAGCCTGAGTCTCAACTGAAGGTGCGGCAAGAATGGCATCAACGTCAGTCCGGGGCTTGCTAAGTCAGTCTGCAAAGCAGATAGGTCTATGGCCGGGGCTGATCGCTCGAGGACTTGCAACTCAAAGCTATCAAGACGCTTATTAACAGACTGGACCTTCCGGTCCATCATCCCCTCCATCCTGCGCTCCATCCTAGCCTCGACTCGGCTATCGACTTTTGCATCCACGGCTGGATGTGATGCAGCAGTGTGGCCATCTGAGCCTCTAACTTATGTACTCTGGCTAACGGGACAACAGTAGCTCCTAACTGTGGTGTGGATCGGGAAGAGCTAAGAGCCATACTAGCTGCCTGAGATGAGGAGCCCGGGACAGAGTCAGTGTGGTCTGGGATAATGGGTTCACCGCCCTGTGCCTGCCCCACTGTGTCTGCAAGATCGGTACCCAAGATAGGTACCTCAATCTGGGGCTCTCTGCGAGGTGCTGCCACATTTGCCTCATCTCGAATAAGGCCGATGTCCAATGCCCCTGTAGGGTGGACTAACTTGTCACAATGCCATATCGGCACTTCCAGAGTCCCTGCACAAATGAAAAATTAGACATGGGAATGGGTAAGTAGTGGAGGTCCTGAAAGCCCTCTCGTGAATCTCTGCCAGCAGCATGCGGGCAAAGTCAATCTCCACTCCTGCTACCAATGCTGCAACCATGATTGCTCTGTCCCAAGTGACATAATTGTCAGCTTCTGTAGGCGACACTCTGTTACGTACCAGCAGCCAGAAGAACTTGGCCACAAAATTTAATGTGGCCTTCCGGAGGCCCAACCGTGGAGCGGCGACCCATTCCGCATGCTTGCCATCTGCAGCAATGTACCTGGCTAACCATAGTAGAACAGTCTCTCGCTGCTCAGCGTTCCTCTGGAAAGAGCCACTCCATAAGATGTCCCATCGGTAATCAGACTCTGAAGTGTTGAGAGACCAAGAGTGACCCGTGGTAGGACCATAGAGAAAACGGCTAATGGTGGCAGGTGATATGTCCACCAGACAACCTCGGACCATAGTGGAAGTGAGAGGATCTTGGGCTAGGGGCTTTTACCGCTTGGTAATTGAACCTCGAAGAGTGGCGGCATATGAGGCGTAGAATTCTCGCACAATCTCCTCGCTATACGTCCCTGGGTCTGGAGCCATCCAGTCACACTTGTGAAAGCTAAACAGTCGGTGGATGTCCGGGACAGTGTGCAAGCTCCCTGTGAGGACTCTGCGCTCCTCTATAATAAGTCGGGCCATTTTCTGTTTGTCATTTATCATCTTGGCATCCCGATAAATTTGCCATTGGCCCTCTACGCACCATATATTTGGCTCGCCGGCTACTGTAGTGGGGTCAACATTCTGTGGTGCAGGTATGGACTCCGAGCTAGTTGCCTCATCAGACGAGGCTGCTTGGTCATTCAAAACAGATCCTGTGGCTGATTTAGCACTGGACCCTGCAGCATGGGCAGACTCGGATCCGGACATAGACCCCTCTGAACTGGAAGCAGCCCAGTTGGTGATCCGATAAGTGTGTGCTCTTCGTCAGACTGGGAGACAGTGACTACGTCGAGAAGCACCTTCCGGGGGGTGCCTCTGGTGCCTCGAGGTGCAGTGTGAGAAGTCCTAGTGTTGAAAGGAACATATGTTGGATCTGTGTCGGTGTCTGTGTCCTTATTGATTAACCGGAAACTAGGGGCAACAGATTTTGACTTACCCCATTTTAAGTAGGTGACCAGCTTCTTGGGGGCCATCGTACCTGAGGGAGCAATATTAGTGCCCAAGACTAACCATACACAACCACAAAAAACTTTTAGAATTGTTCACGACCCTCAAACTAAGTCCAAAAAAAGATTTCAGACAGATGCTACAGTGGTCATCCACGGAGGAGACCTACGGTCCGTAGACTAATCTACGGTCCATGGATCTCTTCCGTGGATCAGGGGGCCATCAATATAGGTCGCAGATGGAAACCACGGATGTGCAGAACGGTCCGTGGATGGAACTAAGGACTATAGTCCACATCCGTGGTTGCACACTTAGTGAAAAATTTTCAAGTGCATCCATTCACGAACCCCATCTACGGTCCGTAGATGGATCTACGTTCCGTAGATGGATCTACGTTCCGTAGATGGGGTATCGTGGATGCCATCTGTTTCAGGTATCAGCCATTTTTTTATTTTTTTTATTTTATTTAGGATCATACAATTTAGGCCTTATTTTTCAACATTAACACTATCTCATCATGCATTTACAACATGAAATTATGCTAGTTCTTCATTCTTAAGATTCCGACCGATTATTATACCAAACAATTTAGACTAGTTGTGGAACCCTAAGTCGAAACTAACATATAGATTTTCGATCACATACAATAATGCTATACAATCACTATCTATCGTTCCAAGGGCATTGTACTAGTCAAGTTTANNNNTACCCAAGGTCAAGACCCAACTCCCGACTTTCTATATTCAATCTATGAATCGAAATTCAAAGTGAGGAGAAAGTCTATTACCGTACAAGCAACGAGGAGTAGGGTGATTGCGTGATGACACTAAGCTTAGCAAGACCAAGGAGTCACCTCTTCGTTACTGACCAAACACCGGTACTTTTTTGTTATATTATGGGATGGGTTGTATTTTGAAATGGAAGGGAAGTTGGGGAATTTATGGAAGGGATGATATTATGGGGGAGTTATGGAGTGATTTTAGGGAGGTTATAGGAGGGTTGAAACGATTTTGGGAGTAATGGAGGGAAGAGGAATAGATTAAAACAAATGGGGGTTTTAAATAGGAGGGTACGGGTCGGGTCAGGCAGCCTGAGAGTTTTGACTCATGAGACCCCGTCTACGGTTCGTGAGTCGATCTACTGTCCGCAGATCAGGACCGTAGATCACTCTTAAACTTGGAAAAATTTAGACACTTACTTGGGATCTACGGACGCCATCTACAGTCCGTGAATTAAACGACGGACCGTCAATGGGGTCCGTAGACCTCTGCACCAGACCATTTTCTGCAGATTTTTCGTGGTGTACCCGCACATGTAGCAAACATTAGGCAATTCTTTTTTTTACATTTTCTGGACACTTTTTAGACACGGACCCTATAGTAATTCTAGCAAACACTAAGAACTAATACACTAAGAAACCTACCTAAATTGATACAAAGAAGCAATTAAACAAACAAAACAAAAAAACAAAAAAAAATACTAAATGAAAAACATAACCCTGTCGTTAGCTAGATGATACATCTTGGGTTGCCTCCCAAGCAGCACTTGATTTAACGTCGCGGCACGACGCAAGTGTCTTGATTACTCAGACTTCATCAAGATTGTAGGCCTCAATCACTTCTTGCACAGTTTCAGCATTTCCCAGATAGATCTTGATCCTTTGCCCGTTTACCATGAACCTTGTTCCATCCTTTTTTTCAAGCTCAACCGCCCCATGGGGGAACACTTTTGTGAGCAAAAATGGTCCGGTCCATTTGGACTTGAGTTTGCCTGGAAACAAGCACAACCTAGAGTTGAATAGAAGCACAAGATCACCAACCACAAATTCTCGCTTTTCAATTCTTTGATCCTGATGCCTCTTCATCTTCTCTTTGTACAAGGCTGAACTTTCATAAGCTTTTAGGTGTAACTCATCAAGCATATTCAAGTCATTCATCCTTTGATCAGATGCGGCACCGCAATCCAAATTTAACTTCTTCATTGCCCACATAGCCTTATGCTCTAGCTCTACTGGTAAATGACAAGACTTCCCATATACAAGTTGGTAAGGAGACATACCTATGGGGCTCTTGTAGGCAGTGCGATATGCCCATAGAGCATCATCAAGCTTCCTTGACCAATCCGTTCTATTGGCGTTCACAGTCTTTCTTCAATATGTGTTTGATCTCTCTGTTGGACACTTCAACTTGACCGCTAGTTTGTGAATGATAAGAAGTGGCTACATTGTGACGGACACCATATTTCTCAAGTAGTACCTTGAACAACTTATTACAAAAGTGAGAACCTCCATCGCTAATAATAGCCCTCGGTGCACCAAATCTGGAGAAGATATTCTTTTTCAAGAATGCGGTGACACTTTTACCTTCGTTGTTGGAGAGCGCAACTGCTTCCACCCACTTCGATACATAATCAACCGCGACCAGAATATATTTCATCCCATATGAACTCACAAATGGACCCATAAAATCAATGCCCCATACATCAAACAACCCTATCACCAATATAGGATTCATAGGCAACTCTTGCCTCTTTGAAATCCCACCTTCTCTTTCGCAACGATTACAGGACTTGGCGAAATCCTGAGCATCTTGGTGGATGGTAGGCCAATAGTATCCACACTGCAAAATCTTATGCGCAGTCCGAACACCACTATGATGCCCACCAACTGGCGATGAATGACATGCTTCAAGTACACTCAACATCTCAACCTCAGGCGCACAGCGACGAATAATCCCATCAGCACAACTACGATACAAATAAGGTTCATCCCAAAAGAATTTCTTCACATCATGCATAAAAAAATTTCTTTGGTGAAAAGATAAATCAGGGGCACAAAATCGCTTGCCAAATAATTAGCAAGGTTTGTGAACCAAGGAATTAAATCATGAGAAGCAGCCA
>NW_006239009.1:604083-605191 GCF_000226075.1 Solanum tuberosum | reverse complement strand
AACCTTTTTAACATAGTCACCAAGCACTCTACTTGTCCCGCATTCAGATCTGCCGCAATGATGACTGGCAAAGTATTCTCTTTACCCAAATATACATTCTTCAAGTGCGGTGGTAGAGCCTTAAGCTCCTATTTCGGTGCCTCCACAATAGATGGTCTTGCAGGTGGGGACTCGCGATTCTTTATGTTTAATTCATACTTCTTTGGTTTGGGCTGGTATTCACACCTATCGAGTGTGGCTACCAACTCATCATACTCTTCAATGCCATCACTATCGAAATTCATAAAAACTGCTGCTAGTGCCTCAACACCTAGTCGCTCTTCAATTTGCACTTCTGTCCCAGTCTCCACTCTGTAAGTTATAGCAGATACTGTTTGGAGCTCACAACTCTGCTTCATGGACCTACAAATATTGAAATTTGCTTCTTCATTATTCAGTCTGAACTTCATCTGCCCCTTTTCCATATCAACCAACGCACGCCCTATGGCAAGAAATGGTCTCCCAAGGATGATGGGAACCTCAAAATCAACGTCACAGTCAAGAATCATAAAATCTGCCGAAAAAATGAAAGACTCGACTTTCAGTAGCACATCATGGAGTACACCAATGGGCCTTTTAACGGTACGATCGGCCATAAGTAGCCGCATCGTAGTAAGATTTGGATCCCCTAGACCCAACTTCTTGTAAATAGACAATGGCATGAGGTTGATGCGAGCACCAAGATCACACAATGCCTTAGCAAAGTGTAACAACCCTATAGTACATAAGATCGTGAAAGCACCAGGGTCTTCCTTCTTCTGCACAAGAGATCTTGTAGCGATAACGCTACAATGCTGCAATCTATCATCATCTTCAAAACTCACCGATCTTTTCTTTGTCACCATATCGTTCATAAACTTCGCATACCCAGGCATTTGCTCCAAAGCTTCTATCAAAGGAACATTGATAGAAAGCTGCTTCAACATAGTAATAAACCTGCGATATTTACCATCTTCAGTCTTCTTCACTAACCTCAGTGGAAAAGGTGGTGGAGGTCTAGGTATGGAGACCACTTTCTGAGGTATCTCCGCTTCTTTCTCTGTTGCATTCTCAAACTCTTCTCTAATCT
>NW_006239009.1:595505-595613 GCF_000226075.1 Solanum tuberosum | reverse complement strand
TTGAGGGGGAACATAAGGTCCAACCCGATCGTTTCTGTTGCCATAGTTGTTCCTATTATAATTGTTGTCGTGATTGAAGTTCCCATCCTGGACATAGTGACCCTCTCG
>NW_006239009.1:595230-595367 GCF_000226075.1 Solanum tuberosum | reverse complement strand
GGGAGTAAGTGGTTCACCTTGGCTCCGTGTACTTGGCATACACTAGAGTCGGAGCCTGAAAGAGACAAAAACAAAGAGAAGAGGTAAAATTAGGAAATATTTGACTAACGTTCAATAATGTAGTTAAAATAAATCTA
>NW_006239009.1:561307-594347 GCF_000226075.1 Solanum tuberosum | reverse complement strand
TCCATCCACGGTCCGTAGGTTATGACCGTAGATCAGCAGGCATGGTATTGAGGACAAATCAGGGAAATCTGACCAAGTGTGGAACCACGGTGCCCATTGATCTACGGACCGTCCTGTTGATCCGTAGAGTGATACTACGAGGGTTCCAGTACCTGATTTTAGAAGATTCTAAGTGTGGATCTACGGAGGGGATTGACGGACCGTAGATCGATCTACGGTCCATCAATCCCCTTCCGTAGCTCTATACTTGGAATCTTCAAAAATCAGGTACTGGACCTCTCGCAGTATCAATCTACGGATCAACAGTACGGTCTGTAAATCAACCTACGGACCGTCAATGGACACCGTGGTTCCACATTTGGTCAGATTTCCCTGATTTGTCCTCAATACCTTGCCTGCTGATCTACGGTCATCACCTACAGTCCGTAGATCACCTCCGTGAATGCCCTTCTTCTGCATTTCTTTCAACTGTCACTATACTTCCGCGCCTGAACATCTTTCCTGCAAAACATGATAAAAACACATAAGAACCAATAGATAAAGGCCCTAGACACACACAACTTGTAAGTGAAATGTATTGGAAATACCGTAAACTCGCGGTATATCAGAATACCATAGGCATTGGCCATCACATTCATGTGATAATCTCTGTGATTGCTTAGAAGAGTCACCTCGACCTTCCATATTCACAAGTTGTCGTCCACATTTGAGAAGAAGAGACAACGTTGACCTGATCCTATTGACCACCACAACCGCATCTTGGTGCCCGCATTTGTGGAGGATGATGAATGATCCTTTAAATAAAGACCAATCGGGATTTCAGCTATTCTTTCCAATTTCAAATTGCAATTAGTCAAGATTTAGAGCTCCATTTTTGGTGATTTCTGTTGCATTAGTGAATTAACGTTTCAAACACACCTTATCATATTCTAGGTTTCAACGATCGTAAATCAGTATAAACCCAACAAAATGAGTTAGGGTCGAATCCCACAGGGAGCGGTACATGTTTTAAATTCAAATAGGAAGTGCAAACGTTGTCTAATCATCCATAGGAATAGAAATTATTGGAAAAGAAATTAATCAAGTAAAAGGGCTGACACAAATGTCATATGGGGGGATTTGGTTTTAATTATCAACTACAAACAGTCATAAATACTTCGAAACAACAATAGGGAGAAGGATTCTCGGGATGTGATCGATTATAGGCAATATAGATATAAAGGTAATTGAAACTACTAGTAAATAGCTAAAGATCAGTGAGTAGGCTACACTATAAGGGAGATAGTTTACTATCGAACAACTACACCGAATAAGGTGATTTATTTCGAACATCAACAAGCATGACAATGAAGAACAACCCACACCTTAATTCATCCACTCTTTCGAGCTAGATGGGTAGGATTGGGTTTAGGATTCACTCTCTCGAGCTAAACCGAGCTCAACCCTATACCCACAAATAAATAATCAATAATTTAAGTTCTAAACCTCTCTCTCTCGAGCAAGCCAGGAACACGAAATTAGAATTGCATTTGCGACTACATTTCATAAATTAAATCACATTTAATGATTAAACTCACTTCAAAACAGCATTTAAACTAGTAATTAACAATACCCGTAACCTAATTTAGCCCATAATCACAAAATCACACCCCAAGAGTTGGTGTTTTAGACAAACATCATAAAAAGGCAAAAATAATTACCAAATCGATTATCCATCAACTGGGTAACAAAGATTTAGTCTTTACTGTGCTTCAAATTGTAGAATGTTTGAAACGCACTTCCAAAATCTCCAAATTGAATCTCTTAAATTCTTCAAAACAATGAAAAACTACAGAGAAAAGTATTCTAAAACTAAGTTAGTCTTTCAGCATAAGTTCCAATACCGAAAAAATAAATGTTCAAAATCTAATTTATAGTCACCAAAAATAATCCACACCACTCGGCGAGCCGCCCTTTGACCTCTTACATCACCTCATTGCCTTGGCACCAAGTATCCTCAAGTTGTATAACTTTGGGCGATCTCTCTTTGCATCGCGGAACTACTCAATGATTCGCCCATTGTTCCTTTTTGTCACCGACTTGGTTTCTTCCCTCAGGGCTGACACACCGGAACTTTAGGCGGCCAAACTAGCCACTCAGCGATTCGTCAAGTGCTCTTGGTGATCACCAGGCTTGCCTTTCTTCAGTTCTTCAGTTTATTTTGTTCCTTTTTGCCAATTAGTGTCCTTGCTTTGTTCCTCAATCCACACACCTGAAAATCAAGGATTTAACATCAGTTTATGGCACAAATTAAGCATTTTAGGACAGTAAATCTATATAAACAAATCCCCAAATGAGTCCAAATCTTGGACTCTTCAACACCCACAACTTAAACTTTTACTTGTCCTCAAGTAAAACTCAAGATTAGCAGTTCAAAGAGGATGTCTCCCCTAGTGCTGCATCAGACTCGACATGAATGCACATAACAAGACTCACTGACGTATGCAATGATCAATTGTGCACTCAAAGAATCAAATTGTGACTCACCATTATCAAAGATGCTCAAGTTAACAATACTTGCTTCAAATTCAAGTTCAAGCTCAACAAAGGTACTCAAATGCGCTTACAACAAAGATGATTCCCTATTCACACAAAGTTCTTGAATAATTTATAGTTTTGGAATCATATACGACTCTTCCACTCACAAAGATGAACACATGCATGACTTTGCTCATAGGATTGCCCTTATTTTCCAATCAACATTTGTTTCAACTCACTTAAGATCACAAAGGTCTTGTCAAGGCTTGTAACGGGGCTGTGTGTAAATCTACGGTCATTTACGCTCAATGGATGCTACCCTCATGAAATGTGGTCTAAACATCACTTTCTTCCTTTTTTTTTAACATTTTTATCATGCTCACAATTCACCACATTTTTCAACTTCACATGAACTACCGGATACCCCATTTCTTTTGTAAATTTCACTACTTTATTTCACAACTTTTTCATTCTTTTTTCTTTTTCTTTTTTTTTTTCTTTTTTTTTATTTTTACATGGAGGGGTTCCATATTTTTCAAAACGAGTGCTCAAAGGGGAGATTTTTCACACTTCTTGATTTACCTTCTCTCTTCACCACACCTAAATTTCACTACTTTATTTCACAACTTTTTCATTCTTTTTTCTTTTTCTTTTTTTTTTTCTTTTTTTTTATTTTTACATGGAGGGGTTCCATATTTTTCAAAACGAGTGCTCAAAGGGGAGATTTTTCACACTTCTTGATTTACCTTCTCTCTTCACCACACCCCTAACTTAGGCTTTTGGCCTAAGTTGGCTATTCAAACAAACCACATTTCATGAGAGTTATGAGTGAATGGATAAAGAGGGGTCACAAATGATAGAGTTTCTTCCAAGAATAGGATATGGTTCAAGAAGGCTCAAGAAAGGTTCACACATCTCACAAGGTTGTCCACAAAAGAGGTATATTGTCAAATTGTTTCACTCTTTAAATTTGTTACCTAAGATCATTTCAAGTGCTTGCATCACTTAGTCAACTTGACCAACGGGGCATATTCTAGGTGTCGTCACACACAATGTTCAAGGTAAGATCATCACACAAGGCATTGTCACAAATATCAAACGAAACTCCACACTGTCTAGCTAGTGTGCAATGTTTATCACAAGAGACTCATTCTATAATCGGCTAGTCACAACGAGATGCAAGAAGTCCACACATTGTCTATGCAACCTCATTTGACCTCATCGTAGCTGAACATTCATTTTGTTCAATTAAGAGCATTATTCAAGTCATCGATATCGATCATAACCGATACTCAAATTTGCACAAGAACAACCACAAGCACACATAATAGAGGCACAAATTTTCAAAACAGGTCAAAAACCATTTGCATTAAAAACAAGTAGCCACAAGCTCAAACATCCACAATATCCAAATTAAAATGCAATCAACACACATGAATAGATCACAAAACCCAATATATACAGATAAAATGTAATCAAAAGAGGTAGGTATGGAAATACCTGACCCCACCTACAAAATAAAAGCAGTTGTCCTCAAATGTAAATAAAAACAAAAGTAGTCAATAAAAAAACAGAGATGGAGGTAAAAATGATCCTTTCTACTCAGTCGCTCTGTCTGTCGAGGCATCAATTCCCAGTGAAGCATCAGCTATAAGTGCACTCGACCCAGCCATAGTAGTGTCTCTTAACGAGGTCTGTCAGGTAATCTTCAACATAAAACTCTCTAAGTAGGCCAGATCATCATACGCAACAACATCTCGCAAGATGCTCTTCATCGGTCTCGGCCTTAGAATCAGCAACATCAGCATCCTCAATAGTATCATCTCTGGTGGTAGTCGGAGGCATATCAGAACTGGCCGGAACCTCTGCACCCGGACTATCAAGAACCTTTACAGAGTCAAATAGTGAAGTGAAGTATGTGCATTTCAGATGGTCCACATGATTCCTTAGCTCGAAAACCTGGGATTTCAAAGCCATAACCTTAGTAGTCACCCCATGTCCTCTCTCACAAATCTCTACTCTCGTCATGAGAGCGTCAATATATGTTAGGAGATGTGTCAAAGCAGCTAATATCGCTTGTTCAATCATCTAGGGCACCTCAGCCTCTAGCCGAGAAGCCTGCACATGGGCAAAATAGGCTAGGTGCCTTATCTTGAGGAGCATGGCCTCAGTGATAGGACTCTTCGAGGCAGTGGTACCTGAAGTAGCTCTAGGAAGTTGGGAGGCAGAAGAAAAACCGAGGACTTGGAAAGGAGTAGAATTATATATACCTGAAGGTCAGAGGTCGGGGTAGGCAAAGTTTCCCCTATAGGTATAGACTCAACATAAACCTCTGGGGACGTATCCACCGGAGCAACTATCCTTCTATCCGCCTCATCACGTGTATACTCGGCCTCTATGTGTCAGATGTCTGTGTAGAATTTAGGTGTAATCTCAATATCCATTTTCTTATCCAGAGGAACTCTAGCCGTCCAACACAACTCTGTAATAAGCATTGGGAATGGAAGGGATGTATGGCTCTATTTGGCCTTCATGGCCATCTCCTGCTCTATAATTAACCCCACCGCTTTGTAGCAATGATGGACGCGAGTAATGCCGCCTTTGGATGGTGGAGAATGGACTCGTTCTGTTACGGCATGATTGAGTTTTTGATGAACCCAATCCAATACCGAGCCGCGATGTTCAGATACTTCTTATCAATAGGTGCCCCCGCCTCAATCCACCTTGGGGTGGTGTCAAAAATAAGGGGATCTAGCCAACCCTTCACGTCATTCAGGGTATGCGAAGTGATCATACTCTGATAAGAATACTCGACGTCTGTGGCCCTGTCAAAGATGGTGTTTATCTCCCTGATGTCGCATCGCACCATCCTCTCTCGGAACACTACAGACTTTACCGGTCCGGAGAACTGTCCTTCTTCTTACCAATTGGTACCAAGTTACTGTACGTTGTATAAAACTCCCGGACCCACGTAGGAATGTATGGGCCAAGGGGCCTGGTGAAGATCTAAAACATGTGGAACCGAATGGTGTCCCACACCAAAAGGTACATGTCCACCACACCATCCGTGGACAATCTCTTCTTCTCCAGGATGGTCCTCAATCCCTCGGCCTTTAACCGATTGAGTAACTGGGGAGGAGGACCCTGAACTGGTGGTGCTGGAACCACCGTCTGTGCCCGAGCTGGCACTATATCAGCTGCAGGAAGGGTAGACTCTGGGATCCTAGAAGGATCTTGATGAGCCTTTGCACGAATCTCTGCTCATCGGGTCTGCAATAATTGGTCATCCTCAGTCTTAGAGAATGAGTCCTGACAATCAAACGATTCCCCATCACTACTGGAGTTGTGCTCTGGTCTCTCAGTTGCGGGTGCTTTCCCCCTGCCTTTACCTCCCTTCGAAGGTGCTTTCTTTCCCTTTTTGTTGGAAGCAGTTGCTCTCTCATTAAATACAATACCCCCGTAAATGCTTTTTTTGAGTTCATACCAGGATCCAGGGAAAGGCTTTTTGCTCACCCAGCGAAAGGCGCATGGGTTGACTGAGGAGAGAGAAAGAGTAGTAAAGGAAATACAAGTAGCAGTCTCAAGTCAAAGGAATCAAGGAAGAAAATCTTCTGATATTGCGGTTACTCTTTCAGAATCTCATCCTGAGACCTAAGTATGCCATTCTCTTCGTCAAGAAAGATCGGGCAGCATAGAAGCAGGCCTGGAAAAAAAGGTAAGGTCTCGCTTTCCTTTGCCACTCAAGTGTACGGCATCTGTCATGCTTAGGTCGGAGGAGTCGAACCATATTACTATTATTGTTGTTACGGTCGGAAGAGTCGGTGGTTGTGGTGGTGGTGGAGAACATATTACGGCGAGAAGCGGCTTATCTCCCCTATCCCCAGGATAGCGCGAAATCCAATATACTTTCCCCGGCCTTCGATTAACCTTACTCATAAAGGGTCTTACGGTCGGGAGAACTACCTAACTAAAGAAAAATAGTGTTCTTAGCTTGTCAAACTTTCTCTCCTTCACCAGGAAAGTTATCTGGTAAGCAAGATCTTTCATTGATGTGCCTGAATAAGGTTTATCAGACTTTTTAAGACCTCCCCGAGAGCGGAAGGATCAAATTCCTTTTGTTCAAGGTGGCCCTTGACTATGCCCTCGAGGTCCAGCGGATCAATCCAGAATTGGGATTCCAATCGGGCCACCTTCCTTTAAGTTGTGGCTAAAAATAAGCCTTGGTGATCTATCTTCCTTCTCTTAGGCCCCTAGACCATGATGTATTAGATCCCCATGAATGAGGAAAGGTATTTTCAACTAATCCCGTGCTTGTCTGCGGGGTGGCATGCAACTTTCATCCCAATTGGTCCTAGCCATATCTGCAAAATACATCTAAAAGTGTTAGAAATAATTCAAGAAAATGTGCACAATGCTTTTGTAGAAAGGCTCGCCGAACCATTCAGCGAGTCGCCTAGTCACTTAGGCGAGCCAGGTAGGGCGCGCCAAAAGGACCAGCTCAAAAAAATTCCATAAATAAGGAATGTCGATGATGTTTAAGGCCTTACAACGAATTGCCGACACCACTCAACGAGCTTAAACTAACCCGTCATAATATACAGTATGTTTTAGGGGTTAGGTGCGCAGAAAGGGCAATCAAAGGAACCTTTCGGTGAGCTCTGGCATCCCGTTAAAAGTTACAGACTAAAATTAGCCAAATCAAGCAATTAAGGGTGATCAAAGGGGGACGTTGGTGAATCACCAAACCGTTCAGTGAGCTCGACCCAGCTCGCCAAACTACCCAACGTATCAAATTTCAACCCTGTTTCCTAAAATTAAGCCCAGAGCCCCCCAAATCTAAATCAATCTCACACACTACTCAATTAACACTAGACCCATATTACCCATGCCTCCGGGGTACTAAGATTTCCCCCGATTTGGCAAAAAATAGACATTTGATGACTTTTGCCCTTAAAAATGACATCAATCGCTCCATTATTGGGCAAATTACGCTATTTGGCTCAATTAGGGGTTACTCAGACTTCCCCCAACTAAACCCAACATAAAATAACCACAATCCAAAAATTTAGAGTCCATTTTAAGGCATTAAACATGAGGATTCATCAATTACCCAACACACAACAACACAAATTTATGGAAGGCATTCGAGTTCAACCACTTAATCAAAAGTTCGCGGTTCGGAAAACCAATATGAGTGTCGAATAAAGAATTTGATAAACTAGGTGGCATAGTAATCCAAATCCGAGCACAAGAACAAACACACAAACAATGAAAAATAGCAAAGCACGGCTATGCTCCGAAGGGTAACTTACCTCGCCGAGTTTTATAGGACCTCCAGTCAATTTGGGGGTCCAAACGGCGGAAAGAATTGGGCTCGCTGACCTGTTCGTGGAGTCGCCGATTCAGCAATAGGCCCGCCGAGTTTTACAGACTTCGACTTCATGTTTTTGTGAGTCCAACAGTGGTCCAATTCGGGCTTGCCGACTGGACTATTGGCTCGCAAACCTGCACATTCTCAAACACACTCCACTTTTCTACCTACAAAATCAACACCCGTTATTCAAAAACAAACTAAAAGCATTAAAAACTTGGGTTTCGTCCCAAGAAGCGCCTTAGTTAACATCGTGGCACGATGCAAGTACCCATTTAATCTTCATTTTTGGGGTTTGCCATAGTATCACTAGGTAACCCCCCCCCGCCCCTTGTTGTCCTGGGTTCAAATGCGATGAAATCTGACCCATCTAGTTCTCCCACTGCTTGATAGAGACTGAGTGAGAGGTCACTGTCTGGTTGAGAATTGATACATCCTCCTTCATTTCATTCAACACTTTATCGGACCCTTCAACCTTGTTTAGAATGCGTGAGAGCATGTCTTCCGTATGGCCACCCTCAGAATCTTTGGGCTTTTGACGCTCATGGGGAGGAACCTACTATCCTTCTTCCTCTCTCTTTCCTTCTAAGTGGTGTTAGGATCACGATAATCTCTGTCAAGGTCTCTTTAGCCTTCATATCTATTCCAACCCTTATTTCCACCTGTTCTTTTGTAGTTAGCATGATAACCTCCTCATTGGTTGGCTAGGAAGTTCACTTTCTTATTGTATTACGTTTCAAATTGGGCTTCATCGGGGTTTACTATTCCAACACCCACAACATTAACACTCTTTGTACCAACATCCATGACATTTTTAGCCAACATATCCAGTTGGGTCATCAACTTTGCCATGTTTTAGTCTCTCTCTTGATATTTTTCTCTCTGCTCCTTTGTCATTCTAAAGTTTAGAGGAGATACTTGGTCCTCACGAGTGTATATGCTCTTTTAATCTTGATCATGCAATCAAGGAATTTGGAAGCTACTTCATAGGGTTGTTGAATTATACCACCAGGAACAAGTTGATCAGCAACTCCTTTGTTCACTAAGTCAAGGCTCATATAAATGTTTTGCAGCAGCAGGTTGTTGGGCAATCCATGAGATTGGCATTGCATCACCGACTTCTTAAATCTCAGCAACGTCTCATGGATTGGTCCCTTATTTTATCTCCCTTAAAGTCCTTTATAGATTTCGAGTCGGGAATAGAGTTGTGGCTTATTCGGCGCTATATCACAATGCATTCTCTCACACTTCAAGCACTTGAGACTTTGGATACTATCCCTAAGTGTCATCATCCTTGATGGAGGGAAAAATATCACTTGGAACATTTTTATCAGCTCAATCCACAAAGTGATAGAATCTCTTGGCAACTCAGCCAACCACTTGCTTGCCTCACCCATTAGGGAAATTGGGAACAACCTCAAATGGACCAATTCTTGTGATATGTTCTGAAATGAGAACGGTCCACAGGCATCAACAAAATTCCTGATATGCTCATGGGGATCCTCATGAACCACCCCCGAAAATAAATCCTTCAGTTGAAGGAGCTAAAGCATAGTTCTTGTGATTTGAAAAACAACATTTCCTTCAGCTGGAGGTAAACGAATGGCCCCAACACCACCCATTTGGACTGGGTCATTGATGTTTTGGTCATTGACATCATTGAGGTTTTCGACATCATCTTGGTGGCCTGCTTGGCTACCATTACTTCTGTTAACACTCATCTCCTCCTCTGTTTAACACAAGCAACACAAAACCAAAAACAAAAATAAGTAGATTCAACTATAAGTAAAAAGAACACTATTCAACTTCACCAAAAGAATTTCAAACAACACCACTCCCCGGCAACGGCACCATTTTAATTTAACGTTTCAAGAACACCTCATCAAATTCTAGGTGTCAACGATCGTAAATCAGTATAAAACCCAACTAAATGAGTTAGGGGCAAAGCCCATAGGGATCGGTACGCGTTTTAAATTCAAATAGGAAGTGCAAACGTGGTTTAATCAGCCATAGGAATAGAAATTATAGAAAAAGACATTAATCAAGACAATTTTGTGACATGAATGTCAGATGGGGGTTTTGGTTTAAACTATCAACTACAAATAGTCACAACTACTTCGAAATTACAATAGGGAGAAGTATTCTCGGGATGTGATCGATTATAGGCAAATATAGATATATGGGTAATTGAAACTACTAGTAAATAGCTAAAGATCAGTGAGTAGGCTAGTCTATAAGGGAGATAGTTTTCTCTTGAACAACTACCCGATTCGGGTGATTTCTTTCAAACATCAACAAGAATGACAATGAAGAACAACCCACACCTTAATTCATCCACTCTTTCGAGCTAGATGGGTAGGATTGGGTTTAGGATTCACTATCTCGAGCTAAACACAGCTAAACCCAGCTCAACCCAATACCCACAAATCAATAATCAATAATTTTAGTTTTAAACCGCTCTCTCGAGAAAGCCAAGAACACAAAATTAGAACTGCATTTGCAACTATAATTCATAAATTAAACCACAATTAATGATTAAACTCACTTCAAAACAACATTTAAACTACTAATTAACAAAATCCGTAGCTTAATTTAGCCCATAATCACATTATCACACCCCAAGAGTCGGGGTTTTAGCCAAACATCATAAAAAGGCAAAACTGATTACTGAATCGATTATCCATCAACTAGGTAAGAGTGATTTAGTCTTTACAATGCTTCAATTTGTAGAATCTTCGAAACCCATTTCCAAAATCTTCAAATTGAATCTCTAAAATTCTTCAAAACTATGAAAAACTACAGAGAAAGGTATTTCAAAACTAAGTTAGACTTTCAGCATAAGTTCTGATACTAAAATAAAATGTTTAGAATCTAATTTATAGTCGCTAAAAATAAGCCATGAATGAAAAGTTGGCGAAGTAAGTCGGGCTCGCCGAACCACTCGGCAAGCCGCCCTTTGACCTCTTCCATCACATTTTCACCTTGGCACCAAGCATCCTCAAGTTCAGTAACTTTGGGCGTTCTCTCTTTGCATCGTGGAACTACTTGGCGATTTGCCGACTGCTCCTTTTTGGTTCCGACTTGGTTTCTTCCCTTATGGCTGGAACACTGGAACTTTAGGCGGTCAAACTAGCCACTCGACGATTCACCAAGTGCTCTTGGCGATCACTAAGCTTGCCTTTTTTCAGTTATTCAGTTTGTTTTCTTCCTTTTTGCCAGTTAGTGTGCTTACTTTGTTCCTCAATCCACATACCTGAAAATCAAGGATTTAACATTAGTTTATGGCACAAATTAAGCATTTTAGGACACTAAATCTATATAAACAAAGCCCCAAATTAGTCCAAATCTCGGACTCATCAACTAGTTTGGGAAATGGTGGGTCTTAGTTTTGGGGTCATCAAGGTAGTGCACAAGACTCGTATTGATTGTAATTTCTCACCCCGAAGACCTTTCTTACCTATTTAATGGTGATTTTTGTGATCAATTGTTGGATGATCAGATTTTACTGTCTAGCGAGCTTGGATTGTGCCTATTTTTGAGGTACAAGTTCCATGAGACATTTGGGAGCAAATAATAGAGTCAATTTTGGGATTCCCAGCGTGTCCCATAATCCTGATTTTGACTCGATTATGGATCCATCTCTATTTATTTTGATTTTGTTGTCTAAACATTAGTGTTGATGTGATTTATGAAGGGAAAGCTCCAGCTCACCAGATTGAGAGCGCGCGTGATCGGCTTCGAGGTAGACTATGATCTACTTTTTCTTGATTGTTCTCTACTATATAATTTTTAGTATTACTAACATGTAAGTAGGTATTCTAATTGTTGGGTTTAGGACTCCTTCCATTTTGTTCCATTTTCTTGATTCTCGTAAAAACATTCGGCTAGTCTTGGGTGGCAGGATCCTTAGCTTAGGCTTGTAGCGTCTTGTTGTTGGTATAGTAATCCTCATTAGAGTTGATTTTTGAGGCCTTAGTTTAGCTGGTAATGTTGATCCTTAGTGTGTACTTTATCAATCCTTTTTAGTTACTAGTTACTTCTTTTAGTGATGGTTGTTATTTGGGTACCCTTTTGTTACAGCTTGAGACCTTAGTTGTGTGTTGTAGGTTGTAGGTTGGCATTAGTTGGTCCATGGCTTCAATGTTTTCCATGATTTCAAGGTTGAATTTATATGAGGGACAAAGTATAAGAAAATTATAAATTGGTAGCTTTCGATCTTTCAAATCTTCCAAAAGTTAACATTTTTAATCTTCATCGTGCATTTACTCAACTTATGTCTAATTTGGTGATTACAGAAGATATATTTTGGTTTCACCATTGTCATAATTGATTATAAATCAGTTGCAAGAAGAAAAATTATGGATTAATCTCTCCCCTTTATTTTTAGCATCTAACACTACCCTGACGAGATAACATTTAACACTAGCGTAAAATGAAGTGATTGATTTTGTGTACTAAGGTAATTATTTAATATCTGGAGCGCTAAGCTAATTTCAATGTATTTCTTTTTTTTCAGTTAATCAAGAAAGTATTCACTTAATTCATGTAGAAGACAACACGAGTAAATAAAACATCCTAAAGGATGTAAAATCCTTTTACAAAATCTTAAAGGGGATTGTTCAACTTACTACAAAAGTGCACAAGCTAAACAACTCATGAACTATATACTTAGCCAGACATCTCCCTCGGTCCTTAATGACTTGTAACATAAGCTTTCTTTTAAAAAGTCTCTATCCATTAAATGAAAATTTTTCTTTTCACTGTTAGTTTACTGAGAGCACAGAAGAGAGTCGGTGTCTATGTGGTTGGGAAATAATTGAGTGAGCTAAAATACATATTAAAATCTAAGCATACAATACTACAAACTGTCTCTTTAGTTTTCTCATTTACAAGAAAGTTAAATACAAATATTTATGCCTTAATATATTAGCAAATTTTCCAATAATGACACTCACAGACTTTTAACTTATATGAATTTCACTCAGTTCCAATTCTGGAAGAAAATATTTAAATAGCTCTTTTGAACGAGCTTATGATTGAACCAAGATATATCAGTGGCAAGGAGCCTGAAACACCCCAAAATAAATCAAAAGTGCGGCTACTGGTTTTAATGGTTTAAAAGCAGTGAACTTCCTATCTCACAACATTCTAAGCCCATCAATTCCTGCTTGAAATACAATTTGTGACTTAAAAACTCAATTCAAGCACAAACAGTCATATTCTTCTAGTGATTAAAATGCTAGAATTACTATTGTGAGATAGGAAGTTCATTGCTTTTAAACCATGATCGCCAGAAGAGACACTTCTTATTTCTTTTCGGAAAATTTTAGGCTTCCCGCTACTGATGTACCCAGGATCTATCACAAACTCCTAAAAAAGTCCCATTTACAGTTTTATCTTCAAGATTTGGGAAGATGTGACATCCATATAAGTTGAATTTCCTTGAGTATCACATTGCAAATTGTTGATAATATAATATGGGAAAATATTTTTGTTAGTTTTCTAGTAACGGAGAAAACTGAAGAGACAACTGGTTGATGTGTCTGCTTAGATCTTAATGGATAGATACTTTATAAAATGGATAGATACTCTATAAAAGAAAGCTTAGGTCACATGCTTTTCAGTAATTATGTAGGGACTGAGGCACAAGTTTCTAGATAACTAGATGTTGACGAGTTGTTTGTGTTGTGAACTTTTGTAGTAAGTTGAACGATTCCGCATTAAGTATTTGAAAAAGTTTTTTTTCACCCTTGTGGTTTTCTTCTACATGAATTAAGTAAAAACTTTCTAGATTAAAAAAATGAAATACTTTGAAAAAACCTTAGTTCTATGATATTGAATCATTACCTAAGTATGAAATATCATTCATTTCATTTATGCTAGTGTTATATGCTAAAAGAAGGACAGATCATTATTGAGGAAAAAGAGTGAACATTGGCATGAGATTCAATATTCTCGTGACATTCAACTAATAGCTTTTCCCCTTTTGCTAAAAGAACAATTGCATAGGCATGCATGTGAAATCTTACTTAAGATGGATGGTTTATTAAAGGAAGGCAAACTAGTTTTCCTAACTTATGCAAAGATTAAAAGAACAAAGTTGTGTTAGGTCAATGAAAATAAAAAGTGTTAGACCAATGAGACAATAACCTACATAGTGATGTGGCTGGTGTGGTACTTACAAAAAAAATTGAAACGGGAAAGTTCCTTTGGCTTTTTATCCAAAACATTCTTTACAGATGTAGAAGAGTCTCGGTCCTTGGAGTGTTCGTCCTTATGAATGCCATGTCGACTATATTTTCCTTTTTCTCCTTTGTATTACTAGTTTCACACGGTGTAAGTCAGCGTGCTCTTCTACTATTACTCCTCTTTTTCTTCTTGTATTCTTTGATATTTTCTATATAATGACCCTCCTGGCTAGTTCCTCCATGTTTTTTTTAACTTTTTCAATATTTAGAGCTATCCCGTAGCGACTCAAAATCATTTATGACTTGCTGGAACTAACAGTTTTGTTGTCTCATTGTTCATTTGAGTTTTGTGTGTGTTTTCCTAATTTGGACCTTTTGAACGGTTGACTCCAGTAAAAACATTAGGTAGACAACCTCATAATGCAATCATGATGGTCATGTTACCTTTGAAATATCAGTTTTAGTCTAGAAGGACCTTTAGTGTCGATCCACATGATTCTAGGCTCATCTTAAGCCCACTTGTAGAAGTTGGCTTAAAATAGAATTTGAGTGACCCACGTTTCATCGGAAAAACCACAGGTGGAATTTTTTACATCTCTGTTTAATCTGGAATGCCAAATTTGGTGGGTAGTATATTTCGTTTGCATGCACAGTGTTCCGTCTAAATCTCGATCCCACATCTGTCATTTTGCACATTCCAATTTGAGGGTGGGTGCACCACCATTGATCTTCGTGTTCACTCGCCCTTCTCTGTGTTCATAGAAGCCAAAGTCTTTGGTCTCCGTATTCGTTTGCCTTATGCCGTGTTTTCAAAGACCATGAGTTTTGGTCATCGCATTCATGGGATAAGCTTTGTGATCACTTAGAGGAGTCACCTCGACCCTCCACATTCACAAGTTGCCATCCGTATATTCAAAGAGGAGATATGGTTAACCAGACCCTATTGACCACCACAATCACGTCTTTGTGCCCGCATTGGTGGAAGTCAGATGACTTGTCCTTTAAATAAAGACCAATCAGGATTTCAACCATTCATTCCAATTTCAAATTGCAATAAATCAAGATTTAGAGTTCCGTTTTGGGTAATATATATTGCATTAGTTTAGGAAATGCGGTTTTAGTTTTGGGATCGTCAAAGTATTGCGCATCCTCGTATTGATGGTAATTTCTCACCTTGAAGACCTTTATTACCTATTTAGTGGTGATTTTCGTGATTAGTTATTGCATAATCAGATTGAATTGTCTCGCGCACTTGGATTGTTCCCATTTTCGAGGTACAAGTTACTTGAGACATTTGGGAGAAGTTAATATAGTAAAGTTATGTATTCCAAGCATAGGTCCCATAATCCTAATTTTTACTTCATTATGGGTCCATCTCTAATTATTTTGATACTGGTGTATAAACATTTGTGTTGATGTTGTGATTAATATTATGATAGCACGGCGTCCATCGAAGGTGATTTATAAGGGGAAAGCTCCAGCTCACCAAATTGAGAGCGCGCGTGATCAGCTTTGAGGGAGGCTATGATATACTTTTTCTTTATTGTGATCTATTAGATAATTTTTAGTATTACTTACATGTAAATTGGAGCTCTAATTGTTGGGTTTAGGACACCTTCCCTTTTGTTCCATTTCCTAGATTCCCGTAAAACTTTTCGTCTAGCCTTGGGTGGCAGGATCCTTAGCTTAGTCTTGTAGTCCATTGTTATTGGTGTAGTTTGTGTAGTAATCCTCTTAAGAGTTGATATTTGAGGCCTTAGTTTAGCTGGTAATTTAGATTCCTTAGTATGCACTTTAGCAATCCTTTTTAGTTACTAGTTGCTTCTTTGAGTGATTGTTGTTATTTGGATTCCATTTTTCTTAGAGCTTGAGACCTTTGTTGCGTGTCGTAGTTGTAGGTAGGCATTACCTAGGATTGTTTGTTGTTGGCTAGTATGTTTAGGGAGAGGCATCTCTCCTTAAAATATTCCCTATTGATTTGTTGAACTCCTAATTATTTCTTCCATTTCAAGATGCTGATGAGCTTGTTGTGCTATTATTCTTGAGTATGCTGGAAAATATTTTGCCCCTAGGACTTAGTTAAGGACCATCTAGAGTTTAGGTTAGTTTTCTTTACTCTAGGAGCATGGTAGTATTGGTTATGTTTATTTTGTTGGTTGACTGTTATTGTTTGGATGTTGGTGATGGAATGTAGTGCATTTGACACATGATTTCACATGTTTTGTGGTATGATCCTGGTTAATGCATTGGATTTTCATTACTGTTTTTAAGAAAGGTTGTTTTCATAATTTTACTTTTTTAAAACTAGTTTTGATGGTATTTGTACCACTTGGATAACTTGATAAATTGGTTTTAAGACATTAGGGGCATCTTGGATGTGCTTGTTTTTTGACATATTTAATCGGCATGTCGTCGCACTTTTTCTATACTGAATTTGCTACTTGTATCTATGTTACCATGACCGAGCATATTCAATACTATGATAGATATATTTGGAAGTTATAGATGTGGACTTGGCAATGTATATAGACTTCTCGAGTGTCCTCTAGGTCACTATATTATCGGACACATTGAATTGGTTGAGTGTATCCACATATATAGGTCCTACCTAGTTGTCAGGGCCAAGGAGAAGGTGTATTACTTGGTTGTGTGGTTCTTGGTTCTGATGGCTTAGTTTCTTTCTATTGCATAACCTGCATTTACAGGCATTGCCTATCACAAGTGTATTGATTGTTGTTTGCAACCATCGGACTTATGGGGAGTCGATTGGGTTATATTTGTTGTTTGTTCCTTTTGGGTTAATGGGGTTTGGTTAGGTTATTGTTTGACTATTTGTGTATATTGTGTTAGATTGGTCCTTAGTTACATAGATGGTTGGGCTTGGTTCTATCTTGGATGGTCTTGACTCAGTTGTGGGTGGATTGACCTAGTTTGGGTGGTTATGTTGAGTAGCGGTTTTTACTATTGGTTTACCCTTGCATAGTGGTTCCTGAAATAAGATTTTTGGTCTTGATTAGGTTATTGGGCTAGTGCATCCTTCTATGTTCTCTTATCTTGACCTCTTGTTCAGTGTATTCTATTTCGTTGTTTATATTCATCTTAAACTGTAATATGTATTTTGTTTAGTTGCTTGTATCATACTTTTCTATTGTACTAGTTCTTTATACTTGTATTGTCTTCCGAGCTCAGTCGGCTTATACCTATTAGTACGACTTATTGGTAATCATACTAATCTTTTGCATCCTATATATCATCGTACAAGTTCTCTCCGTTGATTTGGATTTTGTGCAGAGCAAGCTTAGGGATTTTGAGACTGGGTTGAGCTCCTGGCCTTCAGAGCTTCCGATTTTCATCACTCTTTTTTTATCGGAGTAGTCTTTTTGTTCCATTTGGAGATAGTCTATATATATTTGTATTTTAAAAGCCTTGTACTCCTATTTTATTAGAAGCTCAACTACTGATTGATGCTAGGTGTTAGGTTATTTTGTTCTATTAACAGTTGTTTATTTCTCCTCTTTCTCTGTTAGTGTTCCCCAGTTCCCTTATGTTTTCTTAGATGTGACAGCACATTACTCGTGCTTCCAAATTACGGGGTTAGGCTTTCCTATAGGTGAGATGTAGTAGGTGCAATTAAGACCTAAGAAACCGGGCCGTGACGATCTTCTATAATGTCCTTACATATTTCTGCATATGTTTTTGATATATTGCAAGAAACCTAGGGCATCTTCAAAGAAACAGACTTTTATATTGGGGTTATGTGAAATATGTCTAAATTATATTCCAAACAAAAACCAAATCATTCTTAAAACATGTATGATCGTTACAATGAACTTTTGATTAGAGAAAAGAGGGGAAAAGCAGATAACTTACATACTTACAAATGCAGTTGTAGGGAAAACTGAGCTTTCTTGTGAGGACATGTAAAGCAACTTCAGGCTTGTGATTAAACTTCTCCCTCAAAATTTCATGATGCTTACATTGATTATTAGTTTCTGATATCTTGGAAGTTCCATTTGCTTCACATCATCAGAAGCACATTCTCTCTGTTGAAAATATGCAATACATTTAAAAAATAATAAGATTAGTAAAATGCAAACAATTAGAAGTGAAATAAAGCATCTACTAATCATAAAAAGTTCTTGATTTGACAGAGAAATCAACAAGAAAAGTCAATATATACATAGCAGTTGAGAAAAAGTAAGAAAACAGAATTTTACTGCACATTTGCAGTATAGGTATAATGATGTATAACTTTATATGAACTTGTGTACTGAATGTTAATGTAAAGATGGAAATGAGATGAATGAGAACAAAAGAAGAAAACAATTGAAGACCTAAGATCAACATTAATCAACCTATAAGGAGTCACTTTTAATTTAAACAACTTTTAATTTCACTCACTGAAAACTAGAGAGCTTACCAGGAGTTTTTCTTAGATTCAAACGAAGAAACTAAAAGTAATAGGTAAAAAGCCTTTTTTATTTTTCTTCATCTAAAATTGCAATTTAAACCACAATCAAAATTTGGAATATCTGTATCTCTTCTATTATATATTAGGAAGTAAAAAAGAAGTTATCTAGTGTTTTTTCAAGTGCTTACCAGTTTGAAATTTTGTGGGGTGTTAAAGGTTAATAGTATTAGAACAACGGAAATTTGTTGGCCGCGGGTGCGGTGAATTCTCTTAGTTGGTATCATGGTGGCCCGCGATAGAACAGTGACAAAAATAGGTCAAAAAAATCCCATGGTGGTGCTATGGCCGATTTTCATGGTAACTAAGGAGGAAAAGTTGGTTGTCCAATGGGTTTTGGTGGGGGGAAGTGGAGAAAGTAAGGAGAAGAAGGGAGACTGGTGGCGGCTCCAAGGGTTGTTTGTTAGCAAGTAGGGTTAAGGGATTTTTTCAAGGTAAATATAATTTATATTATGGGCCAGTTTTGGTAACATTTAAAAATATCGGCCAGTTTTGGTAGCATTAGTGTTTTAATTATATTACCAGTAATTGATTAAAAAACGTACATAGTGTAGTGTGAAATCAATAGATTAACCCAACGAGCAAAGAATAAATGTGATATATCAAAGATTATTTAAAACATGTGGAGCAAATTCTCAATTGGTAATTTCATTTTTTCTTCTCTCATTTGTACCTTGGTGCAACCTTCATGTCACGACATGATTCCTCAAGTCATAATGGCACGTACTATAACCCACCAGTAGGTAAGCCAACCCATACTAATAACAAGTAGTAACGAGTATAGGAATGGTACTAAGCAAAACCAACACTAGGCATAAAATAAGACAAAAGCTAAAGTAAAACAAAATCTATATATAGTAGAATACCACGCAAAAAAACTAGAAACCACAAGTTCAAATGTGTCTAATAAGAAAATACAAGTTCCAAAAGTGGACCACAACAAGTCGTCTCAAAGACAAAAGACTAGCTAAAGATATATTTAGTAGGAGACAGGCTGATCCAGGAGCCAAGTGCTCATTCTTGTCTCCAATCCCCAAAAGATGCAAAAGATGGCATGATCAATCACCGATGGTAGCTTGTACTAGGACCTACATCATGAAACAAATGCAGAGTGTAATATGAGTAACAAAAGATAGATACTCAATAGGCATCAAAGTTCGACTGAGCAAGAAAGGTAAAAATAATATGAAAAGATATGATATAGACAAAAACAGAGGTCCAAGAAAATATGTAAGAAAAAATACGAGCATACCGAAAGTAAATATAAGTACAACTAAATTAAACCTAACTAGACCTCAAAAGCTCAACAGGTACACTCATTGCAGGTTTAAATAAAACTTGAATGGACCTCATAAGCCTGACAGTTACACAGAATATCTAAGACTACATTTGTGAGGTGCCTCAAATCCAGATCCGATAAATGTACTCAAGGCCTCAACCCCAAGTGATGGTCTCTAACTAGAGGTAATGGCCTCAAACCATAAGGCATCAACCTCAAATTGGAAATAATGGTCGCGAACCATAAACATTGCCCTCAAACAAAAATAAACATAGTATCCAATCAACTCCCAACGCAACTACCAAGAGTGACAAGGGGTGTGTCATTTCTGAAGAGGATCTCAACATCATAACTAAGTTATTATGAGATGACGTACACCCACGAATATCAACTCAAGGATCCAAGCCTAAAACAATCCTATACCAAGTCGCCGTGAAAGCACAAAACCTCTGATAACGCATCAAATCCACAAAGGTAGGGAGAGAAGACAAAAAGTCTATAATACTAAGAAATCACCTAAACTAAGGCTCATACTACCAGACTTAAAGTGTGCTATTTAAGCCTACAATGATCTAGTTTGTCTGAAATGATGTTGGAGACAAAACATGCTACAAGGCTCTCATGTCAATCTATCCTAGACTAAGGCTCAACATGCCCATGTAAAAATTAACAACGGAATTAATGGACAACATCATGCAACAACACACATAAATCCAACTAGCATGGTACTAAACCCAAAACAATACCAATCAATCTTAAAACATGTTATCTAAGAAGAAAAATAATATTAACTAGGTACCCACCCCCAATTCACTCTAATCAACATGCATTTCAGCATTCAAGAACAATCTAAATAGAGAGGAAATTGTAGCCTACTTGAATGCCGATCGCCCGCTCCAATTCTCAAGGTTGGTGCGTTTCCTTTCTGAACGACGTCCAAACACTACCGCACTATAAAAAATAGGATCACATCGTCAGTACAATCATTTTGACATTAAAAACACAAACAAAAATGGACCACTTTCAGAGTCAAATGGGAGTTACGGGAGATACGTCGGAATTTTCGGAATTGAATGGGTCAACATGTCTTAATCAATGCCTCAAACTTGTCATCCAAAAAGGAACACAATCTAGAACTAGAAACATTCAAGAATATCAACAATTTTATGCAAAAAGGGAGCTAGGACAACAGGTTTTAACAACAACTAACCTCAAACAAGATCACCAAACACTTTTTGATCACTACCCAACATAGCCTCGACAATTTTGGATTCGTGGAACTATGAATCACCCAATTACAATCTAAAAGGAACAATATATCGCCTCTTCAAATTCACCAACAGAGCTGCCATCATGATCTCTTCTTTACAAATGCGGAGCGTCCCCCACGAACCTGAACCTCACGAATGCGGCAATGACCCCGCGATCATGACCAAGAGAGAGAGAGATAGGGCTTCACGAACACGGTAGAGCATCCGGTGAACATGGACTTTGCGAATGCGGATAGGCCATTGCGTATGCAACCACCAGGCTGCTTGGCCTCCACGAACATGGCCAAGGCCGAAAAATGTAAATTCCATTTTTGTCCTGTACCAGCTGATGGATATCAATTGGTTTTTGGCAAATTCGAGACTCTTACAAGGTGTTTTGAACTTATTCGAAACCCCATGCAGGCAAATAAGATATGTAATCGTACCAAAATTGATATTTTGGACTCAACGGAGTTGTTGAATTTCCCACACGAGGTCATTTTCTTAGATAGTGGGTCCCACCCTTAAACTCTGTCCAATCAGAAATCCACAAGGGGGCTTGGAATTTGCCCATAAGCCTCGAGATCCAAAAAAGGGTCATTCTAGATTAAATAAAACATTCTAGAGCTAACCGCACTAGTAAAATTATCATCTAAGCTCATTTATTCAAAATGTTGAATAAAGTCATACTTAGGCCTTAACTTAAAAGTTAAAACACCTAATCACACAGACTCGCACTAAAAATCTCAAGAGTTGTGCCGGCCATGTTACCTGCTAAAATGACCCTTCCAAAGTTGATTGAATTATAAGAATTTGATTTTGAGGTCATCTTCTTAAACTTTCGATCAAAATAACCCTTCAAGATTGATAAGCTCCAAAATAATAAAATTTGCATAAAAACCAAATGAACGACCAGGTGACTGAGTTGTTATTCCCAGCAAGTCATTAATGACATGGGGTCACTATAGAAACACTCTAACTAATAAAGAAAAGGCATAAATGTCACACCCCGAGGCTACCCCCTGGACGTAAACACCGGACCTAAGATCACGAGTGACCCCAAGTTAACCTTGAGCTAGCATATCATAAGCATACTAAAAGATTACTGAATAAATATACTATGTAGAAGCTTAAACAGTGATAACTAAAACTAGGGAATATCCAATACTGATCTGAATATATAAACGACTATGAGTTTAAAAACAACTGGAGGCTCAAACTCAAACTAAAATTGAATCTAGTACTATGTCTAAAAGAGCCTCTAACTTACTAAAGTTGCTAGGACATGCCCTCAGCTAACTCTAGCAAAACCGAAAACTAAATAAAAAGACTAAAAAGTGTAAAGCATGCCTATTGTCCTCGAAGTATGAGGACTCACCACTGAAGCTGTTCAACTGGAGATCAGGAACCGATCTATGCGTGACCTGGATGCTGAGTACCTGAACCTACATCATGTAAGGATGTATTGCAGAGTAAGCGTCAATACTTGGAATGTACTGAACATGCAGTATATAGAGTATAGTTGAATAAAATACTTAACTGAACAAAGCATACTGAGCAATAACATAATCTGAACTGAATGTAAATGCAGAAATATATTGAAGGCTGAGCTAAATGTAATGACCAAGTACTAATCCTCAACATGACATACTGAGAATGAATGCTGAAATATAACTGAAGACCTAGTCAAATGCACTATGGGAGCTACAACTAACAAACATAACACCACGTGAGCTAAATAGGGAGTCCGATGCATTTGCCCCATCGAGTGGACCCAATATACCTTGCCAGGGGCATAAAGGCATGATTGTTCGATGTATAAGCCCTATAGATAGGACCAAATATACCTTCTCAGGGGTATAAAGGCATGAATAGCGTGATCACTAAAGATGATGCCCAAAAGAGGGGACTGATAAACCTACGGGGGCACGTATATCTTTGACTATGAGGGTAGATTGAACCTTAGTCCAACTCGGTATATACCTACTCCCAACTGGAATTTATATGACACACCAAAAATAAAATAGTAGATACCTCAATAATCTAACATGCAAATTTGAGAATGCAACATTTAAATACTGACAATGAAACATTTTCAACTAGAGCATGTATATCTATTTAAACTGACCTAACAAGTGTAATTCATGAACTAAAAGAATCTACACAACTAGGGTTCTGAGTTTCATGGAAGGCACTAAGCAACAGTATTACGAAAATATGATAATATTATTAAGGACGTTATTAGAGCTAAATCACAACGATTTTCTAAAGTTCTCGAAACCCTAGGTCTAAACAAGATAAAGGGAATCAAGTATTTGACTGAATTCTAGGGTCTTAGTCGATGAAAGTAACCCACTAGTGAAATCCCACATCTACGGAGAAATTCTTCGATTTTGGGGCTGAAACTTTGAAGAACATTGTTGCTTGTTCTTGGGAGTTTTGGTCGACCTTTTCTCTTCTTTTTGCTCCAAGTTTGGATGATTTTCGGTGAATGAGGGTTCTAGGTAAGTCTGACTAACTTATTAGGCTTAGGCAGAGTAAAACGACAAAGTTTAAGTGCCCAATGCATGGTAAAAAGAGCTAAATGATCCTAACTTAAAAGCTACTGAAGGCCACCCGCGGAAGGACCTACAGGCCGTAGGTCAACCTACCGACCGTAGGTGGGGTCGTCGGTCAAGACTGCCCGACAGACTTCACTAAACAAGCATAACTTTTTACTCAGAGATGGGATATTAGCAAACTCGGTGGCGTTGGAAAGAGGATTAAATTATCTATCATTTAGTAGGACATGGGCCACCTAATTTCTTTTGTGCAAAAGGTTATGACCATTTGAAGTTGACCCAACATCAATTTCCCTATAACTGGCTCATGACCCTCACATACGGTCTGTAGGTCCAACCACGGACCGTATTGGTCGACCGTGGGTGAGATCAGAGACCATAAATATTTGGTCCTCAACAATGAACCCCACCTAGGGACCGTGTGTCAGACCACGGACCGTCGGTGGATTTCGCGGTTCTTGCACCAGGTCTATAAAGCTGCAATTTTTTCAATTTCTCAAATCTGATGTGTTACAGTATCTCCCCCTTAGGAACATTCATCCTCGAATGAAGTCTAAACTAGCTGAGTATGGAGGGAAGGAGTTGTAATCCCTACAAAGAAGTACTAGAAACCGAAATCTAACTGAACTGTGTTACCACAACATGCAAATATACTGAAAATGCAAGGACAACAAAAGGAACAATGTACTAGGACTGAATTTACGCAAGAGTAAACTCTGAGACCGTAGAGGAAACTATTATCTCAAGCTGAAACGGAATCAGAAGGAAAGAGATGAGGATATTTGGCATCCACCATAGGAACTCATAGGTGACCATCTCCATTTGGGAGGAAACCTCTACTTTTTGTTGTTGAACTGCACATTCTGACTGAAATAATATAGGATCACTATCCTTTTTTTCCTTAACCTACGCTACCAATGAAGGTTCTAATCTATTTTGGACTATCACACCACTATCTGATATGTCTATAAGACTAACTCCAAAGTGAGAAAGCCGATGAACACCTTTTGCTAATTCCTTCCCTTTTTTCTCAACATGTGCTACACCACCCTCTAGATCACCTTTCTGGCCTTAAGGTAAGAGATAAATCGACCTATAGGCGCTGAGCTACTACCCTCATATTTTATGGCTAGCTCATGTGGAAACTGAAACCGAACGATCCTAGTCCTAAAATCGACTTAGGCATAATAAGAATGTAACCAAAACATACCTAGAATGATATCAAAATCTACCATTTCTAGCTCTACAAGATCTGCTGAGGTGACTTTCTGAGAAACTTTGACTGGGCAATTTTTGTATACCCGTCTTACTATAACTGGGTCACCAACTGGAGTAGAGACTGAGAAAGGTTCTTAAAGTGTTTTTGGACTGACACCTAAGATTACTGGTATAAAGGGAGTTACAAAGGACAATGTAGCCCATGTTGTCTTTCCATTGAGTGTACCAAATGTGAGCCACATTCTTAAGTTTGTAGGATGCCAACTCCACCTTATCACTACATGTCACTTGCATCACTCCAAGATTTTCTTAACCTCACCAATGAAGTTCTGGGGTCCTCACCAACATGAGACGCTAGAAATTCAGGCAGATACATCCGAACAAAATCTCAAACTCTAGCTGCAGTTGATCCAACATTAGTATTAGTAGGAACTGCAAATATGAAATATCTTGATTGTTGAATATAATAATTGCAATAAAACATCATTCAAATTTGCAGTAGAATGAATTATTTCATTGATCAAAAGACAATTTAAGGACAACTATGCTTTGTCACAAATGTAGTCACTTTATGCCTAAATAAATGCCTCATGCTAAAGACCTAATTATCTTGAAAAATGCAATCTAATTTAATCAAAGAGTCTTCTCCTATCTCGTGAGCTTCATCCTCTTGTTTGGAGAAGAATGTAATTTGAGTGGTTATTCCCAACTCGATTAATAGCATTGGTGATGGAGTTTTCTTAAGTAACCTTTTTACTAACCCAATCTTTAATATCATTTATCGGAAGACCTTTCTTCTAGCTTTCCACGAACTTCTTGATTCCAATAGAATCTGCATCAATCTAATAAAGAAAGGCAATTCAAACTACCATCTAAAATGGAGAAAATGGTTGAGCATATATATATTACAATATATATTCTCACAGCCGTAAACTTTATCATTGCAAGTTTAACATAAATAAAAGCTTGTAGACTCTTAGTACATAATCATAAACTACTTTAGTTGATACCATAAATTTTATCAATATATTCATGAAAATTACTCACTTACACATTAGAATCAAGAATGTGAATTAGAAGCAAGGCAAGCTTGCCGTTCTTTATAAAAACAAGGCAAATTAAATACCATCATTTTGACAAGAATAATTAATCTTAAGATGTTTGTCTAAATTAGATAATTTAAAAAGCAATTACTTTCGGTATCTTAACGAAGCAGATTGGCAGTTATATATTAACACTGTTAGAATGCTTTTAGTTGATTGAAGGTTTGGGAAAGCCTGTATGATGGTTTTACACCTTCATTAAGTAACTAAATTATGTGTTACTGCTTCAGCTAAACCTATTGTGTTAATTATCATTTTGTAAACGATAACTATTAACTATAAAATTCTTTCATCAAGCAGCACACAACTCAAATTATGTTTCTATTTAAGTTATTGGATTCGGTGCACATTTTAAAGTTGCAGTCAAGTTCTTATGTCTGTTAAAATTAGTTCGCGTACTGCTTATAAAAAGAAAAGTCATGTTTCGGAAATATCATAAATATTGTTCTGCAGCTACTTTTCGGAAATATCATATACTATGCATGCCACAAAAAGTCTTTAGATGAGGTGTGAGAAAATACAAACAACTTAAATGTTTTTAAGGTACAACTGCAGCTGATAGTAGTGCTGAATGTTACATTAATAGAAGATTCCAAAACTACCTTATTCACTTTGGTTAGGTTGAGGATTAGGGCTTATTACTTTTCATGTGATGATAAATTTAAGGTTACTTATTTCACATCCGCAATGGGTGCTTGCGCAATGCTTTACATGGTAATGTAATCTCATTCTTACTTGGAAATGGTGAATTGTTTAGTTTATGTTCAGTTATTAAGTATGGGATTAAGTAATAACTTGATTAGATCATTATGTGGCAAACATGATACTAACTTCTAGTTGTTTTGCTTAAATTAGTGCAAAAAGAGCAACCGGAAGAAGTAGAATTTTGAAAATAAATAAATTAAAGGTACAATATCTTAACAGATTTGTCTAGGTAGTATAGATTTGAATTTTTTTTTATCAAAGAAATGCTGCAGATTATCAACATATTCATTCATATGCCACTACAACGGCATATCTAAGCAATTCATAAGAAATTCTCATTAGTCTCCACATTAATTAAAAATCAAAATCTAAGTATTCAAATGAGAGCAACAAATCCCATAAATCAACTTAGGCATAATTTAGAAACCACAAAAAAATAAACAATGAACAAAATAACAAATTTATATGATAAATAATCATACCATACTATAATAGTTGATTCTCAACAAAATCTACTTCATCTCTCTACTAGCTCTTCTGAATATAGAAAAAGTAAAAATAAAGTATAAGAATATAGATAGCCTCTCTCTGAATTTAGTAGATCATGTTACTTGTGTTTCATAATGAAGAGATCTACTTTCTTAAATGAATATGGTATGATTACGCAGCTGAATATAATTTGAATGTTTCAAACACCATAATTATTGGAAGGATAAGCAAGCTACGAGTAAAAGGACATCATAATTACTTTCAGGGAACAATAATTCCTACCTTTACAATATCTATATATTCACCCATGGCCGCATCATACTCAATGATTATCCTTCTCCTACTATTTACCAATCACGAGAGCACCCTCTATTCATGCATTAGAGGCTATTGTATGCATTGGTTGTATGCATTGGTTGTATGCAATTACAAGTTCAATCATGGCATAAGTTTATCGCAATTCAAGATCTTTCAAAAATGGGTGCATAGCATCACTAACCAAACTGTCTCAAGAACAATAAATTATCTATTTCTTTGAGGTTATATCAAAGTTCAATTTGGATTATTCTGTAATTGAAAATAGATATCAAATGAAAACTTTGATAACTCGGTTATTGAAAATAGATATCAAATAAAAACTTTGATCATATATATTACTACTTTCAGCAATCTAACAAAAAGTCTTGGTACATGAAAAATATTTTATTCGGTACTTTTGATGCCAACTATCTAGAACTAAATACCTAAATCAATTATCAAAATACTGAAATATACTCCCGAATCCCGTATTGTTTATCAAATATCACACCAATAAAATTATCAAATTTCCAATTAGGCGCGATAATCTGTTTTCGATGATCTTCGCCCACCCATATTATTAATAGAGCTAAGAGAGTATAACAAATCTTTAGAGCATTTTAAATAGTTTTACTAACTGTTATGTCGAAATTGGTTGTCGCTAACTTATCCAATCATTTTGCTGCATAAAAAAGAGTGACACAAGCTTTATGAAAAAACACGACATCTGATGCTTATCGTGACCAACGACACTAACCTACGGTATGAGTCTCTACGATCGTCAATAGTTTAGTAATCCAACTAAAGGTTGGGGTCGTGTCCCAAGGGAATGGTTTTGAGAATTCATAGAAAAATAAAATTTAGCTCTAACTAGTGGTAGCTAAAGACGTTAATGAACAAAAACATAGTAAATAAAGGGGGTGACACGAAAGTGTCAAATATCGATTTTGGAGTTTTGTTACAAGTAGTAAAAGCAGCAAAAATTAACAAGAAAATCAAGTATGGGGAAATATTCTTGGGGTGTGACCGCAATACAAGTTGAGATAAATAGTTGGGTACATGCTTTTGACAAGAAATTTGTAAGATAATAGTGACTAGGCTTAAGCTTTAAACAGAAATAAGTTCCCTCTGGGCAACTTACCCCGTTTCAAATGCGTTCCTCTCGGACACCCATTTGCCGCATGAAAACCAGCCTACGTCTTACCCCACTCACTCTCTCGAGCTGAGTGTTAGGATATGGGACTAGGGCTCACCCTCTCGGGCTGAATCTCGTGTCGACCCACTCCTTAGGCCATCAGTCTAGTGGTCTTGGTTTCGCGATTTCCCTCTCGATCAAGCCAAAAACACATGAGTGGCTTTGTATTTGCAACTACAAACCCTTTAGATTAAACAACAACCACTACGTGAAATCACCATTAAACTACATCTAAACCTATCAGCAAGCAAGACTCAAAAATAATATCAACACATATTTGCTAAATCACACCCCAAGAATGGGGGTTTTTAGCCACACATCAAGAAATAACAAAATACACCTAAAATAATAGTAAAATCAAATGGGTATAAGAAATTAAACTTTAATCTAAGAAAAGGAAGAAGAATAGAGAAGACCCGCTTCGAACTTGGGGAAGATGAACTCCTTTCTTGAAGTTCCCAAAATCCGTCTCCAAACTTGAGAGAAAATATCTAAAAAGTACTATTCTATTCTGGAAATTAAAAATTAAAGTTCCACCCTTAAAAATAATAATAAGTTTTGTATTTGTAGACTTCAGAAAATATTGTTGACGGATCTTTCGCCGAATGACTTTGGCAATTCGCCCTTCATCTGTCTCATCGCCATTTCGTGCTTTCCTTCAGCACCTTCATGTTCTGGACCATTGGGTGGTATAGTACTGTTTCGCAAAACTATTCGGTGAAGCGCCGACTTCTTCTTTCATCGCCTTTTTTATCCTTCACCTTCAGGGCTTCGCGTACTGGAACAAACGGTGGAGTAAATCCCTTCAGTGAATCGCCAAATGTGCTTGGTGATGCTCGGGCTTCAGCGTCATAGTTCTTTTCAGCCTTTTTGTTCCTTTTTGCGCCTAAGCGTCAATGCTTTCACTAAAACTTCAAATACCTGAAACTTAAGAGTTTTCATCAGATACTTAGACAAAATAAGCATTCGAGGACACTATTCTTATCAAAATAAAGCCCTAAATGAGTCCAATTTGTGGACTCATCAACACCCCCAACTTAGACTTTTGCTTGTCCTCAAACAAACTCAAGTTTAGCCGTTCAAAAAGAGTGTCTCAAACAGTGCTGCACAAGACTCAATCATGAACATACACAACAAGATTCAAATTACTTATGCAAAGATCAACTGTGCATTCAAAGATTCAAGTTGTGACACACCATTACGAGAGATTCTCATGCTCGCAATACTTACTACTCGTGCGAGTTCAAGCTCGACAAAAAGTATCTAAATGCCCTCACATGAAGATTGATTCCATATTCACACACAGAGGTTAATCAATTCAAGATCAGGAATCAGATGCAATGCTCACACTCAAAAAGAGGAACACAATGCATGTTTTCACCCATAGGTTTGTCCTTATTTTCCAATCGACTTTTGATTCGGCTTACTCAAGATCTAAAAGGTCTTTCTAAGGCTTGTAAGGGGGGTGAGTGAAAAGGTATGGTCATTTAGGCTCAATGGCTCTTTCCTCGTGGGATGTGGTGTTCTCAAGGCATTCTCTTCTCCTCCTTTATCAATTCTTTTTCTAATGCTTCTAAGTCACCTGTTTATTCATCTTCATGGATTGCTTGGATACCCGATTTCCTTCGCACCTTATTCTTATTTTTGAATTGAAGGGGTTTCCACTGTTCTGCAACACCATAGGTTAAGGGGTACTTTTCCTAAACTTCTTGACTTCTCCTTTTCCTTTTTACCACACCCCCAACTTAGGCTTTTGGCCTAAGTTGGCTATTCACTAAACCACAAATTAAGAGGGTTATAGGTAGTGTGTCAAGTGAAGTCTAGGGTTCATCAAAGTTCTTCCAAAGAAAGGTAAGGCTCAAAGGGTGTTCAAAAGAGTTTCACACACTCACGGGTTGGCCACAAAAGAGGTATATGTCAAATTTGGATTACACTCTTTAAAGCTGCCTAAGATCATATCAAGAGGACACCTTTCTAAATCAATCAGACTAACATGGCAAATTCTAGGTTTATTCATGCATGGTTCAAAGCAAGCTAATCACACAAGGCATCGACACTTAAGTTAAGCAAGACTACAAACTTTCGCTAGTGTGCAACAGTCTTAACAAGAGAATCAATTCGATAAATGACTAGTCACAACGAGATGCAAAGAGTTCACATATTGTCTATGCAACTTCATTTGGCCTCATCGTAGACATACATTCATGTTCGTTCAATTGAGAACACTATTCAAGTCATCGATATTGATCGAAACCGAGACTTAAATTTTTGCAAAAGAACAGCCACATTCAACTGACGAGGGATGGCAAAAATGTGTGAAAAATTTAAAATTTTTTGAAAGGGTCAATCATTTTGCAAATAAAGGTCAAAATCATTTTGCAATTAAAATTAAACGGAGCCACAAGCTCAAACATCCATAGAAAAAATAGTATTTAACACAATTATAAACAGACAACCCAACTGTACACCAAAACACAAGTATCAACTAGCACACAAAAGGTGAGCCTCCCCACCATAGATAAAATCATTTGTCCTTAAGTGTATAACAATAATATAGAGGTCAAATTAAAGAAAGACAGAGATAGGGCTAGAGAATAATCCTGGTTAGGCAGTTGTTTTGAGTTGGAGTCCTTCCACAGATGTCGTGTAAAGCAGAAGGTATGCTGGGGATGTTTCGTTCATTGCCAAGTGATTCATTAAGCTTTGTACAACTTTTCTTAGCATTACAGTGCGCCTATCTTCAACCCATGCTCTCGAGTGATTAATCAATTGCCTTTTTGTGCGTTGGCCTGCAGGTTATCCAGTTCGTTCCCATTCTGTGGTCGAGTTTTGGTTTCTGAGTGATTCGGCGCTTCGTCGAACAAATTTTTACTTCGCTGAGTTTTACAGAAATTCTCAGCAGTTGTAGATGTTCAAACAACGGTGACCATCTGGGACGCCGATCAGATGGGAGAACTGTCCTGAGCTCGCCGAGTTTTACAGACTCTAGATTTTGAAGATATCTTGAATCAAACGGCGGAATAGATTTAATCACCGACTTCTTCGGTGACTCGCCAACTGGATCTGTTGCTCGCCATTATGCACCTCTTTGGCACCTATTACACTTCAGTCTATAAAACTAAGACATTATTATTTTACTAGTACATCAATATAAGATAATATGGAGTTTTGGGTTGCCTCCCAAACAACGCCTGAGTTAACGTCACCGCACGACGCAAGTTAAAGACTATTCTTCATCCACGGAATCACCCATGGTGTAATTAGGTGAATATTCGGCGAACGGAGGATAGTAACCCGTCATTAAATGGTGTTTTAAGCATATTGCAGTTGAATTGTCATGGAGTGAGAGGCTGATGCTTCGTTTAACATTTCAACGTTTTCCTTCATTTCATTCAACATCTTCTCATGTGCTTCAATCGTTTATTGAATGAGTGACAGGGCTTCATCATCCTGTATACCTCTCTGCTTCTTCCCATGCCTACATTCTCAAAGGGAGGAGTGCTTTTCTTTCCCCATAGCTTGTGCTTCCCATTCTGTGACTCTGGTAGATAGAGCATTCAACTGGGCAGCTAGTGTGTCCCACTCCTTCTTCTCTTTGGCTTCTTTGTTGGCTTCTACCATGCCATCAAGGAATTTTGCTACAACTTCATAGGGCTAGTGTAGCATACCACCCTTGCAAAGTTGATTAGTTATATCTCTATTCTCGGGTCCTAGACCACTGTAGAAGCACTCCAATAGCCCCTTGTATATCATCCCATGAGATGGGCATGGATGCAGCACTGCTTGAAACTTCAGTCACATTTCCCGAATAGTCACATCCCCTTCCTGTTGGAAGGTCAGGAGGTTGTCCCTGAGGTTTAATAGTTTCATAAGGGGATGATCCGTGTGGTATCCATAATAGTTTTCCATCCTTAGTTCCCTGCTTTGATATTCAAACTAGCAAAACAAAACTACAATTTCGATTAGTAGCACTAAAACTAGATAGAATAAAAAATTCTATTGAACTACGAATTCCTAAATAACACCATTCCCCGACAGCATCGCCATTTTGATGCTTATCGTGACCAATGACACTAACCTACGGTATGAGCATCTACGATCGTCGATAGTATAGTAACCCAACTAAAGGTTGGGGTCGTGTCCCAAGGGAGTGGTTTTGAGAATTGATAGAAAAATAAAATTTAGCTCTAACTAGTCGTAGCTAAAGACATTAACGAACAAAAACATAGTAAATAAAGGGGGTGACACGAAAGTGTCAAATATCGATTTTGGAGTTTTTGTTAGAAGTAGTAAAAACAGCAAAAATTAACAAGAAAATCAAGTATGGGGAAATATTCTTGAGTTATGACCGCAATACAAGTTGAGATAAATAGTTGGGTAAATGCTTTCGATAGGAAAT